>NC_079976.1:22172616-22472616 GCF_029852145.1 Microplitis mediator
GTCTCGTTCGTTATCGGAATTAACCAGACAAATCGCTCCACCAACTAAGAACGGCCATGCACCACCACCCACCGAATCAAGAAAGAGCTATCAATCTGTCAATCCTTCCGGTGTCCGGGCCTGGTGAGGTTTCCCGTGTTGAGTCAAATTAAGCCGCAGGCTCCACTCCTGGTGGTGCCCTTCCGTCAATTCCTTTAAGTTTCAGCTTTGCAACCATACTTCCCCCGGAACCCAAAAGCTTTGGTTTCCCGGAAGCTGCCCGCCGAGTCATCGGAGGAACATCGGCGGATCGCTAGCTGGCATCGTTTATGGTTAGAACTAGGGCGGTATCTGATCGCCTTCGAACCTCTAACTTTCGTTCTTGATTAATGAAAACATTTTTGGCAAATGCTTTCGCTTCTGTTCGTCTTGCGACGATCCAAGAATTTCACCTCTAACGTCGCAATACGAATGCCCCCATCTGTCCCTATTAATCATTACCTCGGTATTCCGAAAACCAACAAAATAGAACCGAGGTCCTATTCTATTATTCCATGCACACAGTATTCAGGCGAAATAAGCCTGCTTTAAGCACTCTAATTTGTTCAAAGTAAACGTACCGGCCTACCTCGACACTCAATTAAGAGCACCGCGATAGGATTAAATTGGACCGCCAAGTTTGACCTTAGCTAAATCCACCGGTAGGACGTTCCATAACATGTCAGTTAACACCGCGAGCGATGAACCAACAGTATGAAACACAGATTCAACTACGAGCTTTTTAACCGCAACAACTTTAATATACGCTATTGGAGCTGGAATTACCGCGGCTGCTGGCACCAGACTTGCCCTCCAATGGATCCTCATTAAAGGATTTAAAGTGTATTCATTCCGATTACGGGGCCTCAAATGAGTCCCGTATCGTTATTTTTCGTCACTACCTCCCCGTGCCGGGAGTGGGTAATTTGCGCGCCTGCTGCCTTCCTTGGATGTGGTAGCCGTTTCTCAGGCTCCCTCTCCGGAATCGAACCCTGATTCCCCGTTACCCGTTACAACCATGGTAGGCGCAGAACCTACCATCGACAGTTGATAAGGCAGACATTTGAAAGATTCGTCGTCGGTACTAGACCATACGATCAGCAGAAAGTTATTCAGAGTCACCAAAAGTAACGATGGACAAGCCACCGATTGGTTTTGATCTAATAAAAGCGTTCCTTCCATCTCTGGTCGGAACTCTGGTTTGCATGTATTAGCTCTAGAATTACCACAGTTATCCAAGTAAATGTGGGTACGATCTAAGGAACCATAACTGATTTAATGAGCCATTCGCGGTTTCACCTTAATACGGCATGTACTGAGACATGCATGGCTTAATCTTTGAGACAAGCATATGACTACTGGCAGGATCAACCAGGGAGCTTCGTTTATGTTTTATTTATAAAACACTAGAATTACTCCTCTTTCACTTAAACATACATGTTAGTCTTTAAAAAATACTAACAATTGTTAAAGTGGTGCTGTTTAAAGCATTTGCTTTTTACAACACTTGAAAATTTTAAATTAACATTATTTATTCACAAAATTGAATAATAACTTTTAATTTTCAACCATCCTCTCATTTTTGTAAATATTACTCTCGCTAGATATTTTTATCAAAGCGACTTGGTTGTTATACACGTAAACGTGATATTTTATTCTTGCTCGGAAACAAGTAAGTCAATACTCAGTTTCATATTTGTATACTTGTTTTAAGTTATACATAATATTATATAAACGCCGTAGCGATTTACCACATAAAGAGTCATTCAGTCATAGACATCGACCCGTGGTAGTGTTACGTTAATAGTATACAACTTGCCGTAGTCAGTATCTGTCAGCTCTTACTCGAGCCGCTTCAACTGACTACTCTTCCATACTAGTACGAGCCGGCGTCTAAAAAGGTTGTAGTTGCGCACTACCTGTTAGCTGCGTGAGCGAGGGCAGATACAACGGTAGCTCCCTGTATCTAAATTACCTGTTCGTACTTAATTATTTTTTCAATATAAAATTATTTATTTAAATACACATAGTATTATTATTATTGTTATTAATTTTTTTTTTTTTTTTAATTAAGTAAATAAATAATTTTTTTGTTTTAATTATTTGACATTTTTAATTAAAAAGTCAACTACTTCTCAAATAAATTCTAATCATATTTATCAATATGTATTATATTTTATATATGTTTTATCAATATATAATCATTTTTACTATATTCACTTGAAAATAAAAAAAATTAAAATTAATTATCTTTAATTTTTCCATACTTATATTATGTACTCTTATATTATCAAAAATTATTAAACTATAGTAGACTATATTAAATTTTTTTTTTCTAATTTCTACAGCTAAATATCCGAAAACGGATTGAAAATTACATAACTTTCTAATAAGTCATTTACAACTTTTATATCAATTTTTTATTTATATATGTGATTAAAATAAGTAAATAATTTTAATTTTACTTATGTTAAACATTGCTTTAATTGATATAAAATTATAATACAATCGCATTAAAATATCTGGTGTTTTTATTATAAACCAACTGTTGATTTTTTTTTGTATTTCAAAACGGTCGTAGCGTTAATTGAAATTTTTTTTAGTACTTTGTTTTAATATTTTAATGGTTTTTATTTATTTATTTATTTTTTTCTTTATTTAACGATATCTATTAACCGACGACATAAAATGACTTCAAATTCTTTTATTTAGTCATTTTAATAAATTTTAATTATAAAATAATTTAAAATTAATCGATTTTGAGTAATTAATATGTATCCTCATAGAAAAAAAACATCTTTAGACTCATTTTAATGAAATTTTTTATTTATTAGCTTTTATTTCTATTACGATCATCTTTTAAATGATCATTCGTTTTATTTTTTTTTTAATTTCAAGTTAGATAGAATGACTTTTTTTTTTCTTTTAACAGTGGATCTATTTAATTTTTTTTTTTTTTCGCAAAACAATAATAAAACATTTATACATTAATTATTTTGATGAATTTATTTAGACAAAAAAAATTATTTAATTGTTATTTCTACATATACAATAGCATAATAATTAATATACGAAGAATGTATATTTATATTATCATAATGAATAATTATAAATATTAATAAAAACCTAATTTTCACTCAAAAATTATTAATAGTTAACTTAAAAATAATTTATGAAAATCATAAAATTTTGTATTTATTAATTGTAAATATCTGAGTTATGTTGATCAAGATGTACTGAATTAACGTGAGGCAACCGTTTCCTGTTGTTAAATATGTTATTTCTAGCCTGGCAGATATCATTTTCATGTTTCGACGATTTTTCATGTTATTTTACTCATTTATTAATCCAAATAAATTAATTAGTCATAACTTAATTTATTAGTTCTATTAAATATCATATGAAGCTTATATTTAATAAAATAATATATGATTTTAAAAATAATTCGTTGCTATAATACTGCATATTTTAGGTTACTAACTATCATAGATCTATTGATTTGTCGGTAATATTCTACTTTGAACTCATTAGTGGGATTATTGAAAATTTTATTACTAAAGAAACCTATTGATTTAAGTATAAGCTCAGTTTTTAATAAGTATATATGTGTTCCTTATGAATCCTCTATTTTCTTAAATTATTCATCAACTAAATTTCATAATTTCTACGGCATTCAAAACAAAAACATTTATGTATTTTCGTGTGTAAATTTTCACAGAATTATGATATATTGGTTTGAAAGCTTATGTATAAATGTATATACATATATAAATATATATATTAGACTGTTTCAAGTTAAGGAACTAAATTTTTTTTTTTTAAAGGAGATTGAAAAATCGGAAAGGTATCTTGAAACATGGCGCCAGTTTAAATTTGAGCTCTTAATATTGATATTAAGAGGTGGCTGTTTATAATTTTCGATTTTTTTTTTTTAGCAATTGGGTAAAAAATTTATAACTTCCGAACAAATGAAGATACAAAAAATTTCGCATAAAAGATTTTGTAGCAAATTTCCTGATCTACAAAAAAGGTCTTATTTAAAACTTTCCCAAATTGAATTATATCGAAGATATTTGCATCTAAAATCATACTGCCTGAAAATAATGATATTTCTCTATTTTAAATATTACAAAATTTTTTATCACTTTAAAATTTATATTATCAATCTTCGAAGCTTACGTTGATGAAAATATGGAACGAAATAATTCTTATCAACTAAAAAAGATTAGATATTCTTTTTTTTAATAATGATCTCTTGATAATATCTTTCCATCCATGATCAACATCGATTTAATCGATTGTTTTTTTTTAATAATTAAAGAAAAATTTTTATTTAAAAAAAACTATTTTTTTTTTCTAAAATTTACTATAGAGAGCTGGACAATATCGAGTTTGAAACTGTAATATAATTTGTTATGCCTGGATAACAAATGTAATTTTTACAGTTTCAGAGTCGCAGCGCTTTACTATTATACGAAACTGTAATAAATACTCAGGTATAAGTTCAGTTTTTCAACTGCTTTTTTTTCATGTAAATGTAGAACAATTAAATAAAAAAAAAATAAAAAAATAAGTACATTTTTGCTTCAAACATTGATTTTAAATAAATATTCCAAACTTTAATTTGAAAAATTTATAGTAGAAATTGGTAGGGATGTGATATAAAGTAATTACAAGCCCGGGAAAAAAAGATTTTATATGATCATATAAGAAATATATAAAAATTATATATGATTACATAAAAGCTTATATGATCTTATAAAGTTCTTATACGGATTAATATACTCTCGTGAGGACTTTATAAAAATTGATATGACTTTATAGAAAGTTATATATAACTTTATAAAAGTACTAGATAAAGTTTTATATCCTTAGATATAATTATATAAAAGTTCATATGATCTTATAAAAATCTTATAAGAATTTATATAGTTTTATAAGGGTTTATAAAAATAGATGTGATTTTATATAAACCCGAGAAAAAGTTCTTATAGAATCATATATAAGCATATGTGTTTATATATGATTATATGAAAGCTTACATAATCTTATAAAATTCTTATAAGGATTCATATGATCTTATAAGAATTTTATAACAATTGATATGATTTTATATAAAGTTATATATAACTTTATAAAAATACCAGATAAAGTTTCATATTCTTATACATAGTCATACATGATTATATAAAAGCTCATACGATCTTATGAAATTCTTATAAGAATTTACATAATTTTATAAGGATTTTATATGATTTTGTATAAAGTTATATATGAGTTTATAACATTACCAGATAAAATGTTATAAATTATATGCAGTCATATATGATCATATAAATACTCATATGATCTTATAAAATTCTTACAATAATTCGTATAATCTTATAAAATTCGATATAACTTCATATAAAGTTATATATGATCATATGAAATTTTATATGACCTTATAAAATTCTTCTAAGAGTTCAGCTAGTTAATAAAAAGTTATGTGATTTTATATGAAGTTAAAAATAAATTTGTATGATTACAAAAGAGTTTAATACGGTTATACAAAATCATATATGATTGTATAAAAGTTTATATAGTATTATGATTCTTATATATAAATTTATATGGTCTCATAAGCAGGTTATCTTAAAGGAACTTATAATTTTATATAAAACATAAATGTGATAAAATTTGATCATATTTGGTGCATTACTGATGTAGGATGTATCAATTTGATCATTTGATTTAAGTAATGCTACAGACTGTTATATACTTATAAGGGTAAAGCAGACTAGAGAAGCAGACGGCAATCAAGCGATCATCAAAGTTGAGCAGCATTGAGGCAGAACATTACTTGGATGGGCGACCATTTGGCAAAATAGCAATTAATCGATAAGTGTTTTTGTTTTTTTTTTCTTGTTCATGCATGATTATATATAATTATATATCATCAGATCCTGCCAATTTTGAGATCTAATCATATATATATGTTATTGTATATATGATGAGGTAAAATCAATTTTTACTGGGTATATATAACTTTATATGATTATATCAGATTTTATAAAGTCATATAAGTTTTTATAGGATCAATTTCATTATAAATCTTTATATGATTTTATGAGTCACTTTTATATGATTTATATATGATCATATAAGAACTTTTTTTCCCGGGAGTTTGAAATTTTATTTATAGTCATTACTTATAAATCGTAGTCTCCATTGACGATTAATTTTTAAGTTCTTGCTGATTATAAACAAGATTTAGAAAACAAGATTCTAAAACAGGTAAATGCAAATGTCATATTAACGATCCAGTTCAACTACATCCGCTTTCATTGCCTGCATTGCAACGATGATGTCACTCTCTTAAAATGAATCAGTGAAAAGTGTTGCAAATCAGTGAATATTCACTGCATAAACAGTCCCAAGTATACCACTTATTCAATCAGTTGTATACTTAGGACTGTGTATGCAGTGAATATTCACCGATTTGCAGCATTTTTCACTGATTCATTTTAAGAGAGCACAAATTATTGTAATCCAGCATCGAAACTTAAAGTTTCCGTGTCAATACCGCCAGTCGAAAGAACCTAATTTCGGTTCAATGCCGCGAATGAATATTTGTGATCGCGTAAATTGTGAATGCCTTCGGCCTGCAGGCAAAAATATACGTTTCGTTTCTTGGAAAGAAAGAAATCATGATTCTGCCCGTTGATTGAAGGCTTTTTCGCAATTTAAGCTTTGGTACTTGTCATTTGATTAATAGTAATTTTAGATCATTAATTTTATTTACGTAAATGACAGCTCTGACTTTGTAATTAAGTTATAAAAATAAGTGTGAATAATGATAGCATTAGTAGTTTCTGCTTAGTTATAAATTGCAAATTACAATTTACGCTTAAACTAATAGTTGATCACACCATTGGTCATATATTTACTTGTTTCTAACTGGCTACTGACATTCAAACTTTAAATTCCAATCCAGGCAATGAAAGCGGATGTACAGTTGGATGCTAGATCGTTAATATGACATTTGCACTTACCTGTTTTAGAATCTTGCTTGTAATCAGCGAGCTCGTTCTTAATTATTATTTTTTTTTAAATTAATCGTTAATGGAGACTTTGATTTATAATTAATGACTATAAATGAAATTTTAAACTTATGATTACTTTATACTACATCCCTCCCACTTTCTACTGTAAATTTTTCGAATTAAAGTTTTGAATACTTATTAAAAATCGATATTTGGAGCAAAAATGTACTTTTTTCTTTTTTTTTATTTTTTTTATTTAATTATTCTACTTTTACTTTACTTATTATATTTTGAAATGGTTAGAGAACAACAAAAAAAAAATCAAATGAAAAACAATTGCAAAAATTGGGATTAAAGAAAATTAATAAATACTTATACATTAAAATAAATTGTGACAATTATACAAAATTTTAAAAATGCAATAATTTATTTTTGATATATACAATATACAAATATGTTATAAAAATGAACAAATTAAATTAGTAATTACAATTTTTAAATTACGACTTACGAACTACGAACTTATTATAAATAACTTATGTATTGAAAAATGATTTTTGAATCCGAATTAGAATTATTTTTTTTTTATTTTACAATGGATTTATTTCTTTTATGTGAAATAACTTGAAAATATATACGTAAGTAGTTATAAAATTATAAGAAAGTACAAATACTACTTAATCGATTTAATTACACACTTAAAAGATAAATAATAAACTTAATGTCATATACATAATATATATATATTACAGAAGAATGAACTAAATAATTAATTTTAATTCTACATTATTATTAATTATACTTATCAACACTACACCCGTAAAAATGTTTCATTTTAATGACTTAGTAATTCAACTCATGATAACTACTGATTTGATACAATCTTGATAATATTAATTAAAAACATTCCTATAAATTTTTCATTGTAATTTTTTCAAATCTTTATTAGTTAGAAATTTAAAAATATCCCTCGTAAAAAAACTTGGGAGTTGGATTTTATCGAAAATATCATTAGTTGAACAAATAGCATTGAATAACAATTTTTCTCGTTCTAATGCTTTTTGCAAACGATAACTTATCATTCTACCGTACAGTGGAAAAAGAGATTGAAGGTCCAAATCTGAAATAGTACTATCGCTAACGTAGCTTAAACTTACAGCTAATTTGTGCTCACATTTATTACACAAAACATTATAAATTGTAACATTACTCGTACCAACATATGTTATCTTCATTTTTTCAATTTCACTTAAACACTGGTCGCGTAATTCACCGAATTTTTTCTTATGTACGACTGCTAAATTTTGTTCATTGACATAAAAGTTCGCCGCACTGAGTTTTGCAATATGTTCGGTAATTGTGTCATTAACTTTTTGTGAATGAATTACTTTTAAAGTAAATGCTGTTTCACCATCAACGTTTTTTAAATTAATATCAACACCAGCATTAAGAAGTTGTCTTATGATATTATCGTCTTTCGCGAAAACTGCGTAATGAAGCGCTGAATTTTTATGCACTGTCACTATATTTATATCAACGACACAATCATTTAAGATCAATTCTACTGCTTCCGAGTTTCGGATATCGACAGCTAAATGTAGCGGGCTTGCTTGTAAATTACCAGGAACACTTAGACTGTTAACATCTGCACCGTATGTCAGAAGAAGCTTTATAATCGGTAACTTTCCTTTATTAATTGCACAGATTAGTGGTGTTCCACAAATATGAGTATTAAGATTCGGATCAGCATTACCTTTTAAAAGTAGCTCTACCATTTCTTCTTTACTTTGATCGACAGCGATTTGTAATGGTGTTTTGGCAATACACAATTTACACTGATTCAAGATCGAACTCGCATCCTCATCTCGTTTCAATAAAAACTCAGGAATTTCTTCGTCATTTTGATCAACTGCGTACCTGAAGCGGGTCAAATTCTTACAGAAGTGCCCAAGTAATCGAGTATTAACGTCTGCTCCATAGTTTATTAGGCTTTCAGTTATAGCCAGATACTCCATTATAACAGCAGTATGGAGAGCTGTACCCCAATATTGACTTTGTAAATTTACGTCAGCTTTCTTGCGGAGCAGGTAATCCACCAATTTTTTGTCATTATTGAAAGTTGCTATATGAAGCAGCGTTAATCCACCCATGACTGGAAACACTGTATTAATATCTTCGATAACTTCTCGATCAATCAAGTTGTAAACATATTCGTAGGTAAAAGTGAAACGATTTAATTCCATTGTGAAAAACTTGGTTTCGTTAATAATTGTCGATTTATAACCAATTAACTTTTGACTTAACGAACTTTAGCACTTTACTCTGTTAGAGTCATTGTTTACTTTGTAATAATTCAAAGTTAAATTATAAACAACCGCTGATTTTGAGTTTGTAATTTTAATACAAGAATAACTATGTGACTGATCGTCTCAAGACCAAAAACGATTTTAAATGTCAATGTCTATGGTACTTTCTATGGTACCCCTACTCTTAAATATTTCTCGTCATAATTTGGGGAAGAAGGGACAAACTGGTCATATACTTAAGGAAATACTAAGTTCTTGGGGATTTAAATAACGAAATGGGTGGGGGGGGGGGGGGGGGTAGGCCCCTTAAGTGGATCTCACTTGTTATGCTCCAAAAATAAAAATTTTAATTTGGGTCAAAATTTCGTGCTCAATTACTTTAACGTTTTATATAAAAATACATAAGGCACGCAGTATTTCTTTTTATATCTCTAAAATTATTTATCCCAATAACAACTTCATCAACAAAATTTTTTTTAAAGCAGAATGTTAGTCACAAAAACAGTAATTATTTAATTAAAATATATTTAAAATAAAAATAAATAAAATTAATATTATCTCTAAAGATAATGGAAATTGCAAGTCTGAATTAAAATTATCTCTGAAGATAATTCTAATTTGCAAATTTAATTGTAGCATTGATATTTATTGTAAAAGCATAATATTTTCACTGCGATACAAACTTCAAATTTTTTTTCTCATATGAAAATTAGAGTATTTTTCTAAAGTTGTATTGATGACGAAGGGTATAATTTTGCATTTAAATAAAATGTTTAAAGAAAATTCGATCTCTCCCATCAAAATCAATGAAAAAATAATAATAATTGATCGTAAAGCATAAAAAATGACACAAAATAATACGTTTTCGATTTAATTTTACTACTATTTTTTACTTTTGAGTTTTACATGATGCAAAATAATCATTATCCCGGTAATTTAAATTCATGATAATAAATTTGAGTAAAAAAAGTCAAGAATTATGAGAGTTAGATAAACAATAAAATTAGTTTAGTTTCTCAGTACTAAAATTTTTATAAATACTACAAAAAAAATCATACAATAAATCATTATAATTAAAAGTCAATTTGTTTTCTTGGCAATAAGAAATTAGAACATCCTCGATTTTCAAATAAATTCATATTATTATTGTCTTTAAAGAAAATAATAATTATTTAAAATTATTTGTAACAAACAAAAAAATCCGTGAATCTTTTATCTTTTATATGCGTTCAAATCTTCGCTTATCATCAAATATCATAATAACTGATTTTAATGTATAAATCTTAAAAGTTAATGTTGTATAAAATCATCGAAAAAAAAAAAATAAATAAATAAATGTTTGTTTATTTTGATTTCACATAAAATACTTTAACTAAAAAAAAGTGATATAGCGTAACATAGAAGTTCAACTTCAAGATTATTTTCATGCTTGAGAAAAAAAATAAAACAATTCAAATTTAAGTTTAGAAAATGTTTCTGTTTAGACGATTTCAAAGTAAACACTAATGAGATACGTGAGTCACGTCAATAATGCTTCGGGCAAAATTTTCGTATCTACAATAGAGCTGAGTCACGTTAAAATATATCTAACGTCACTCATTGGAGCTCAGGTAGAAATTTAACAGTAGAATTGTTTGCAGAAAACATTCATGCTTTCAACATAAATCAACGTAATGACAGTCATATACAATTGTACAGTAGTACAATATATATATACTCCCATGAAAAAAATTAATAAAAAAAATATATTAAAAGTGCATCAAAAATATATAAATATATATAAAATATGTACAAAAAATATATTTTAAATAGCTAACTTTTGGCCGATTTTCGTATACATTTTATATATTAAAAATATATCTTAGAATATATAAAAAATATATGTATAAAATTATTAAAAAAATATATTAGTAATATTAGCTATTTAAAATATATTTTTTATACATATTTTATATATATTTATACATTTTTTATGTATTTGTAATATATTTTATTTATATGAAAAATATATTGCACACCTCAAGCTCGAGAGCGCTAGGGGTACTTTCTTCCTCGTTGACAATATTTTTCATACAAAAACATTTCTACACCCTTTTCATAGCACAAAAAATTATTAAATTGTGTACTCGCATGCAGATAATTTATTAAGGAATAATTTAAACCCAACGTTGAGTCGATTTGTTGATTCATTGATTTCAAATTAATTATTTTAATCCAAGAAACTAGTGCTGTCAATTCTTACGTATGAATCTTCGTAAGCACGATAACTCTCGATCGACATTATTAATCGGCCTAACTTTTTTTTTTTGTCTTTGAATTTTTTATCACAAGAACCCTTATGAAAATTACTATATGAATCTTTTTAGTTTAATTGTCATTAATTAACGACGTAAAAGTGATTATTCGTGAAAAATTTAGCTGCTATTGAATTTTTATTGTTGTTATTATTTTTTCATTGTTTCTCTCTATCAACTACTGGTGGCAGCACGAGCGTATTAATTTGTTTGAAAAAAAAGTGACATCTAAGACAAAAGGCGGAATATTTTAAAAAAATGTTATTAAAAAGTTATAAAATTGAAAACAAGAAATAAAAAATTAGATTGATAATTTGTAAGTTGAATAAAAGTTCATATTAAAAAAAAAGTACATTAATATTATATAATAAAAGTAATGATTAAAAATAAAATGAGTGATTGTGGTGTGCACTTTTGGATTTTCCAACATTGTTTTTTTTTCATATTTTAACATATATTTTTTTACAAATTTTTTTCATGGGGGTATTTTTAAGACGCACATTTTCATAAGTCATGAATACTAAGCTTTGTATAAATTCTTCTATAACATAGAATCGTCAATAATGGTCTTAACCGATTTAAATTTTAAGATTAGAAAGAATATTCAGATAATTTGAGAAAGTTTTTAAGAAAAAGACTGGATAGTGACAACAGTCTAGATAATAGACCTTTTAAGAATACATTACTGTTAAATGAACGATTTTAATTTTGGTAGAAAAAAAAAAACAATTTTTAGAATAAGTTAAGAACTTTCAATGTCCTGTGTGGGTTTACTTTTAAATAATTTTATCTTTGTTACAGGAGAGTGAAAGGCGAAATCGTATAGGGGGCACAATGGGGTACCCCCAAAATTCTATGAAAAAAGTTCGTTTTAAACATTTTAAAATAACTTTTGAAAAATAATTAATCGTTCTTTTGAATTCTCTTTAACTTTTCAGCGCCGATATCTTTTGAACTAATCAACCGATTTTGACGTTTGAGGTGGCAATCGGTGCGTTTTCTCGAATTCTAGAGCTGATCAAATTTTGAAATTGATCGGATGAGTCACTTCAAAGATAATCGAAAAAAACCGTTTTTTACCATTTCTTTCTCCAACGATATATCTCGAACAAATTAACCGATGAGATGGTTGTGGTCGCATTTGACGCGGCATATAAAGTTCTAGAACTGATTAGATTTTGAAGTCGATCGTTTAACTCGTTTCTGAGAAATCAATAAAAAACTAAAAAAAAAAAAAATTTTTTTTTTTCTAATTCGCCAATATTTTCGCGTATACTCAAATGATTTGAAATTTTCAGGAAAGTTGACGGCCAACAAGCTCTTTCGATTGCCACCTTAAACATCCAAATCGGTTCACACACATCGGTTTAAACATCCAAAGAGTTCACACACACACACACACACACACACACACACACACACACACACACACACACACACACACACACACACACACACACACACACACACACACATACATACATACGTCTGTATGTATAGAGACACTCGGACATCATTCTAAAAATAGTCAGAATAGCTTCCTAGGACCTCAGAACGTCGACATTTGATGAAATTTCGATTTTCGCAAATCGGGGTGAAAACAATAACTTCCCGAAATTTCGAAAATCATCGATTTTCTTAGCAGGAAGTTAAAAATGATTTCATGTAATTTTATATGAGTCCATATATAATCAGATATGAAAATTGGCCAGATCTGATCATATACATTTATTAGACTGTGTCAGAAAAAAAATTTATTTTTTATTTTAATTACATACATCTTAAAAATTACTTTGATAAAGAAAAAAATTATCCTTAAATTTCAGCTCTATATCTCAACAATTAAGCTGGCACACGGGGGAGGGGGGATCCCCTTTCCCATTTAAAATACATTGAAAAAAATTCTTTTTTTTCTAATTTGTGAATAACTATGTCAAAAAAACCTCTTTTGTCGAATGAAACTGTAAGATTGTAGCTTATATTTCATATGTTAGTATTTTTGGAGTATAGATTCAAGCAAAAGAAATACTTTTTACTATATGAAACTGTAATAAATAATATTTTTTTGTCTCCGAGAATAAAATTCGAAGAATTTGTAGAAAAAATCACAGTGTGAGATTGTAATTTTTAAAGTAAAATTTAAAATTATAAAATCTGTTATATATACAAGGATAATTACCATCTGATCAAATATTAAATTAAGAAAAAATTAATAATTAAAATAATTTTGAATTAAACATTTATTTTTAATTAATCAATTTTATCGATAATGCATTTAAAAAAAATGCATTCTTTGCAATCCTGCTCGTCATGCATGATTGAAAATAACTTTGCATGATCATGCAAGAAGATTTTTTCCCGGATTATTATTTTTTCCTTTTATCTCTCCATCAACTACTGGCAGCAGTACACTGAAAAAATGAAATATTTGTCCCAAATAAATTAATTTATTTGTGGCTTTTTTTTAAATATTTCTTAATGACAAATAAATATATTTGGTACAACAAAATATGACAGTTGATTCAAATAATTTTATAATTTGACGGAAATATATAATTTATTTGTGGTAAGTAATTGATATATTTGTGGTAAAGATATTAAATTTGTGACAAATAACCTAAAATTTGGCGATACTATACAGATATTTGAAGCCCTTATTTATTTGTAGCAATTGGATCATTTCTTTACCACAATTAAATCACTTATTTCACGCAATTAAACTACTCAAATATATTATATCTTTCTCACAATTAAATATTTATTTGGCCATATCCAATTATACGATATCTTTGGCTCAAATAAATCTTTTTTTCAGTGTACTAACCTAGCACTAGGATGAAAAAAAGAGACATCGACGACAAAAATGCGGAATATTTAAAAAAATAGTTTAATAAATAAAATTTCAACTGAAAATAAAAAATAAATAAATCAAATGAATAATTTAAAAGTCGAATAAAAATTCGTGAGAAAAAAAAATAATAATAATAAAAATAATTATTAAAAAATAAAATGAGCGGTTTAGGCGCGCACTTTTGGATTTTTCAACTTTATTAATTTTTCGAACAGTGCATGATTCTCATAATATAATATTAAAAATTATGAAACTCAATAAATTGCGTAGTAACATATTTGACTTGAAATAAAACTAATCTTTCATGTAATTTTTTCAGTTTCAAAACTCATCAGGTGGAAAAAAATGCTGTTTCTATCGTGAAAAGGATAATAACGACACGCTTTACAAATACGAAAATCGAGAATGAGAATATCAAAAATACGACAATCAAGAATGCGAACATCAAGAAAGTGCAGATCAAGACAACGACAAAATCAAACCAGAGAATTACGTAATCTCATGATGGGTATATCATTTGGAGATGAAAATTACATATATAATTTAAGAACCCACATATAAATATTAATCACGTATCGGACGTCTCTTCTCTACACATGGCTGTGGTGCTTGGGAATTATCAAATATTTCAACAGTTGATAGCAGAAAGCGGTGCTGATATACCCACAGATATACGTAAAATTAAAAATATAGTCTTACATGCTGCCATGATATCCTCCAATTACGATATCGTCAAGTACTTGATAGAAAATGGCATTGATGTTAATGCTGTGATGAAAAATTTTAGTTGGAGGACTGGAGAAACTGCACTGAGAAAAGAATTTATCAAATATTAATAAAATTTATCAATATTTGATAAACAGCTTACTTAGATTGTTCCCAAGTCGGTCATTATCAAATATTAATACAGTTTATTAAATATTAATAAACAGCTTATTAAATATTAGTAAATGTGTTTATTAAATATTAATAAACAGTTTATCAATTATTGATCGGTGGTTTATCAAATATTAATAAATACAGACTGATCTACACGGAGAAAAATGAAGGTTAAAATTCCATGAAATTTTATGTGAAAATCCATAAATTTTTATTATGCTAGCCGACTAAACTTGAAACCGTATGATATTCCAATATTTTATGTTATGCGTGTTGTTACTAATTGTATTGAAGCATAATAAAATTTCGGTGCGGCCGACAAAAATTTCTTTCTTGAACATAATGCATTTCGTATTGAGCATAATAAAAATTATGAAGTATTTTATAGTTATAATAACTGACACGACAAAAACTGTGTCGCTAGGATGCAATATTCACCGTCTTGTGATAACAAAATGTACCACTAGCATAATAAAAATTGTTTTAATTATTTTACTTATACGATCAAAATTATTTAAAAATTTATTGAAAAAAATAATAATTTTCATTTTTGATCTTTTACTCTTTAAATTAACTTTTATAAAAATTATATTACTAATCTAAAAAATTTATATAGACTCATTGTAAAATTTATGACACTAACATAATAAATTTAACGAGACTTTTCTTTACTTTGTAAATTCAATATTGCACGAATCATGAAATTAATTTTTGAACTACATTGTCAACTAATTTTACCAATACCAATGTTGCTAAATAAATATAAAATAAAAAATAGAATGTTTTGTGTTGATATTCTCATATGTTTCTATCAATTATCTTTAATAGTCTTATGTGTATATACAAAAACGTACAGTATAAATATTAAATGAAATTGATAGAAATATATGAGAATATCAACACAAAACACTCTATTTTTTATTTTATATTTATTTAGCAACATTGGTATTGGTAAAATTAGTTGACAATATAGTTCAAAAATTAATTTAACGATTCGTACAATATTGAATTTACAAAGTAAAGAAAAGTCTCGTTCAAATTATTATATTAATATTATAAATTTTACAAAAAGTCTCATAACTACTCATCTAACTTAATAAACATTTATAAGGATGAAATAAAATAAATAAAAATACATCTAATTTTCCATAAAATTAAAATCCATGCGGTTTACATTTATTACTGTTACGTTCTGGCTTCAATTAAATTTAAATAAAAATTTTTAGAAATTTTTTTTTTGAAGTCTCGAATTATTTATTCGCCGCAGTGGGCGAATAAACGGTTCGACACTTCTTATAATCATAATTAATTAATAAATTAATAAATCGTTACTTTGTTGGCGATATTATTTTTATTCACCGCCAACAATGTAACGGAAATCTCTTGCGATAAGAGAGTCGCCGTGGCTCGCGGATAGTCTAAACAGATGACGATGCATGAGACTCGGGCCACGACGATTCTCTCATAGAAAACCTGAGATGCAACGTTAACATTTTGAAAATGTATAATACCAAGGAGTGACAGAATCAAGTCAGTCGTTAACAGTCAGTCGTTTACAAGGGAGTTGATCACAAGATCTGGTAGAGCCCAGAACTCTACACAAACCTGCTGGCTTGATCCTGTCACTCGGACTTGAAGCAAAATATATATCCGTATTTTATTTAAATACGCACTCCTTATTTAAACTTTGGGCGCCGCTACTGGCAGCCCAATACTCTCACCTGTTCCGGGCGCCGATACTGGCAGCCTGAACGCCTCCTTTCCAAACCCGAAATTCATGCTTCGAGGCCGATGACGCAGGAGGTCAGGATGTGCGGTACAGCTCGGTCGCGGGAGTCGAGGTGTTATCGCGGACCTCACCGAAGGTCGTCCGAGAATCAAGTCGGAGGAAGTTTTTGTTGAGCTTTCGAGCTCATGTGTTGTTGAGCTTTCGAGCTCGTGTGTTGTTGAGCTTTCAAGCTCTTGTGTTGTTGAGCCTTCATGCTCTGGTGGTTTGATCGACGAATTAAAATTGCTTTCCTCTACGAAGGAACCGAGTCTTCGGGGCTCATCTTGTTCGCGTTCAAAGGAGGCATCAAAGGAATTACTTGGGGCGAGCTATAGGGCCCATAATCGTCATCATGGTAAGTCAATAAACTTTTTTTTGCATAAAATAAAAGAAGGTTTACATTACATACATACATTACATACAATGATACATCAAATAGTTTTTTATTTTATTAAAACAAAAAAAAATATAATTTATTCTTATTCGTAAGTGTGTAATTTATTATCAAACGTAAAAATAGTTATGCAAACAAATCTCATAAGCATAATAATATTAAAATCAATAAGAATAAAGATTTTCACAATCACACAACCCCATAAAACTCAACTGAATAATTGACACTTGCTAAATAAAATGGATGCTTCTTGAATGAATTCCCGCGGAGTACTGATCAGGAAAATAACCAAATAAATCCGAACATTCAGAACAAAAGATTATTTTGTTTAAACACCGTTGTAAAAATTACTCAAAGACAAACAAAAATTATTGTCAAAAAATTATAAATAGCTGTATTTCAATTAAATTTTATTAAATGGGTGTAAAGACTGTTATTAATTTTTTAAACTTTAATGATTTTCTAGAAGTGTTGTTCCTCAACTGAGTGAATATCAGTTTAAATTTCACAAATTTTATTATGCTGGCACGAGAAATTTTGCATTACTGATAAAGTAGAATTTCTACTGATCATATAATGAAACTTATCAACTGACAAAACTAAAACTTTTAAAATTTTAAGAATTTTTATTGTGCTAGCTTTAGAATTTTTAAATGAATCAATGTTCGAGAATTTATACCCAGTAAATAATAACAAAAATTGAAGTAAATATAAATATCATAACAAAATCTGTAAATTTTGTTATTCTATTGTGGCAATTATTATTTTTAGTTCTTATTAATTCTTGTGTGATCAAAAATTGTAAAATTTATATAATATAAAACAAAAAAACCATTTTTTCGTAGAAAAAATTTTACTCAGGAGTTTAAAATGTAACGAATTTATTTTGAATTTAATACTGTTTGAAATAAATTTTTTCATGCTGAATATAATTTTTGATACAAAATTATAAAAAATTTACAAATCCATAATTAAAAAACTATAATATATAACACATAATAATTTTTATTTACATTTCAATTAATAGCAAACGTTTATCAAAACTTTATTCTCAATTTATAAAATTTCAAGATTTATTTTGATATTACTTTCATAGCATAACATATTTTATATTTGTTGGTTATTAAAAATCAAAGACTTCAAAAATCATTATGCTACTCTATAATTTTTTTTGCGTACCTATTACTTTCTACTAATTTTTCATAAAAATTATCATAATTTATGATTTTCTAAACAGATCTAGTAGAAATCGAAAATCAGACAGTATTTTTTCGTTTATATTGAGCTTCATTTCTCTCCGTGTATAGTTTACGTTTCTACATATCTTATATACTATCGTGATGTGTAAGCAGTTTGTTTAGTTAATATAGGTTAGGTCGAATTTAGCAAGCCCCACTCTTTTAATCATTTTTCTATAACACTTTATTTTATTTTTTTTTTATTATTTCAACAAGCATAAAAACAATTTATTAGTTGTAACGCATGTATAAGGCAATATGTTAGGTTAGAGGGTACAACGCCACCACACTCATTAATACTATATACAAATCTCACATATCAATAGTTGATAAAAGTTTATTAAATATTAATAAATTCCTACTAAATATTGATCAGCGACCTATCAAATGTTAATATCAATTTATTAATATTTAGTCGATGGAAAGATCGATATTTGATATGTGTAGGATAGTATTTAATAAATACAGTTGAATATTTGATAAATCAATTTATCAAACATTAGTAAATTTTTCTCTCAGTGTGCATTGCACATTGCCGCCGAGAGAGGAACAAAGGAAGTTATAAAATTATTATTAGATAACAATACTAATATTAATGCTAAATCTGAATTAGGAATCACTCCTATTCTCAGAGCTATTCAAGCTAAAAATCATGGTTCCATGGATGTATTAATAAAATATGCGCCTGATCTCTTTTGCACACGGAAAAAAATGTGTAGTTAAATTTACTACAAATGGAGTTCCATTTACTACACTGACTAGTAATATATAGGATAACTACACGTTTAGTAACAGTTACTAGTACACTGTGGTACACAACCTGTAGTACCATTTACTACAGTAAGTAGTAATAAAAAGTAGCATTAAATAACCACTGTGGTTCATTTTACTCCACAACATAGTCCCAGTAAACACATTGACGTAAATTTGACGTCAGAGTGACGTTACGCTATGTCATCATTTACGTAAGATATAAGTCACGAATGAGTCAGGTGTGACTCATTATTTCCCACTTTTTTACGTAAGATTATGATGTAAAACTAATGACGTATGCATGATGTAAATGTGATGTCTGTGTGACCTTCTATGACGTCAATATGACATATGGGTTATGTCAAAATTATCAATTCGGAAAAAATATTTTGAAAAATAAAAAAATAAAATGTAATACCGAATTTTTGATTTGATTATTACCGCGCGAACGCATTGTGAATTCTGAAACAAGATTAGATAACGTTAAATGATGAAAAAATCCTGGGCGTCTGCTGGGTTCGAACACGGCTCCTCTTGGCTGGTAGTCCTGAACGTTGCTCACTGGTCCACATCACGAGAGTTCAAATCTCGTGCTTAATTGATGTATTTAGAGTAAAATGCCGGAAAAGACAGAGTTAATAAGTTTTCGTGATGGATTTTTACAAAATTTAAAAAACTCCATGAACTTATATGAAATTTTATAGAAGCAATATTTGTCGGCCTCGATGATAATTGTATAAAATTTCACTAAGTTCATAAAAGTTTTTAATTTTTTGTTGTGATGTGAAATTTAAAAAATCTTGTATAAAATTTTGCGAAACATTAAATAATTTCACAAAATCGTATGAAATTTAATCGATTGAAAAATTGTGATACTAAACTTTAAAATCATAATAGCAAAAGAGTTCAAACTGTCGTGACATTTTCTTTGTCATCCTAAATGATATTTTCGATATATCATTTAAAAAAATAAAGTTAATTTTTTTATGCTCACGCTAATGTTTTAATCTAAAACGTCTGAATGATCTATTATCGAGTTTATCGATTACTTTGACCCCAAAAATGTTCGACGTTTAGTTGTTATTTTTACACATTTACACATATTTGAAAATTCATTCTATGATTGTTTAATTTCAATAAATAGATGATAAAAAACTATGACTCGGAAATTACATCAGCATTGCGTAAAATACTGACTTGTCACTGATGTAAAGATATGATTTAAGAGTGACATCCATATTACGTATAACCTTGACTTTGCTACTGACATAAATGTATGATTTCAAAATTACGTCATTATGATATACGGATAATGACTTTATTACTACATAACAATGTGATGTAGATTCTATGTCAAACGTACGTAATACACAAGTCATAACTGTGACGTCGTACAAGAGTCATGCTTACATCAATATGATGTCACAAGCTTTACATCATATTAAAGTCATGTAGATTGACATCAAATTTACATCAGATGTCGTGACATTGCTATGACCTACGTATGACGTCAAAATAAGGTCATGTGTTCACTGGGGTAGAATATATTTTATTCGTAATGTATTAATTAAATATCTGTTAGTTAACGATCATTAGTTTTTATGATATTGAAAACGTTATAAAAATATAAAAATTAATCTTAGATTCTTCGGACTTACAGTATATCAAATTAAAATGATATAAAAATGAATTTATTAATGAATAACTTAAAATAATAAGGACTCAAACGTATTTTCGAGCTCGAAGAGCTTGAAAATGTATTCACAATAATGTTTTCGAGGTTCTTGAGCTCGAAAATAGCGGGAAGTTTTGGGGCTGGCCCGCAGGGTCAACTGACAGACCGATTTTTTTGTATTATATTTTTTATATATATATTTATTTTAAATTATATATATTATAATTGCACGCCTCGATTTTTATTATTATTTATAATGTTTTATAATATTATTTATAATATTAAATACACTGACACAAGTTGAGGATACCCACAGAATGGAGTACAAAAGTTGTAGGTGGCGCTGTTATTTTCTTCTTTCGATCATTCTACCACACATTGGAGTAGATTGTACAAGTAATCTGGTATTGTATACTCCAAAAATAGTAACAGATACCAATTCATATAAAATTGTGTGGTTCCCAAAACCACAAAATAAGTATTTTATACTACATTGAGTAGTTGTGGAAACTATAAAGTTTTACCACATTACAGTAGTAAGCAGAACTCCTATAGTAGTAAAATATCACGCACACTGTGGCTTATGTTACTACGGTCGTCATTGCGGCGACCACAAACTGTAGTAAAATTTTTACTAGTTTGGTGTGGTAAATTCTACTCCAGCATTTTTTCCCGTGTGAGTACATAGATTGCTAGATAGATCTAAAAAAGTCATTAAGTTAATAATTGAATGTAAAAAAATAATTAAACTTGATTAAAAACTCCACTTGAATCCTATTGGAACTAAATTGGATTCAATCAAGACATAATAATTTTTATCGATCATTTTTCTGAGTGAAACCAATCGATAGTCAATCGAAAATTTTTGATTGAATCCAATTAGAATTTTTCAATCAGTGTTTTTAGTTAGGGATCAGTTCAAAATCTTTACCTTTCTACAAATACCACCAGAAAATATAAGATGCTGATAAGGATTCAGATATTTACGGCGAAAATTTGGTTCAAATCTGAACGTACCATCGACATTCATTTGTGATGAATTGTCGAAGTACTTTGTAAATTTAGGACTAAAAAAAGCCAAACATTCATTAAAGTTGGTCCCAAAGCTTTCCGTTTTAATGATAAATTTTATGATTTCATTTTTTTATTTTCGATTTGATATCGAAGATGTGGTTGGGCTAGCGGTGACATCAGAAAATGTTTATATGCTAAAAAGCTCACAAAATTATTTGGCAAATTTTTTCGAAAATCCCGACCCATCTGACCTCTCACAGAGGGGTAAGGGACTAATGTTGCAGCTAAAGAAATTCTGTTGATAAACAAAAAAAAACCATTGATAACTCTCTTTAAAAACTTTCATAATATATAATAGATTCTTGTTAATTCTCATAGAAGTTTTATGAAAATGAATAATGAGTTTAGTGAGATAGTACTATAGCCAAATATAGATCTTAAATATAGAGTCCTCGGAATCTATTGTTTTTCTTTAAGCGGGAAAAAAATTAAACATAAGAAGACTAACAACATGTTAAAATATAAGGAGACTATTCCTATCCAAAAGTTCACATAGAATCTATTCAAATTAGTCAAAAATCGCATAGAAACCAATACGTCTATTGGTTTTTATGCAGTTTTTTTACCCATTTAAGTGGATTCTATGGGAAGTTGTGGATGGGGATCAAGGGTTGTGTCGATTACTTACCTTGAAATGAGTGCGTCGTATTCTGCTGATAGTGCACTTAAAAGTGGCATCGTTTTCGCGCGATTTTTTTTGTCCACTTTAAATGCGTGAATCGGTAGAACGCGTTCTTCACGTGGACATTCTTGTCTGTGGACTTCTGACACGACGATTTCCTCCCTTCCATCAGGGAAAATTGTCAGTTTCCCACGTCCAGCACATCCGTAACCAGGACTGTTTTTATTGGACCTCTGATTGCATCTGACATACCTACAATATAACAATAAAAATTACTGTTGTGAGAGAGATGAAAATGACATTGCTATTTAAATAAAAAAAAAATTTAACTTACTTTTAATTATAAAATTGTTATTATTTTTTTAAGAAAATGTATTATAATATCATATACATACCAGCAGTTAGGCCCAGCAGAAGAATGGATATTATATGTATTTCCAACAAAATTTTTTGAATTTCCTGCTCGGATTTTACGTTTAAATACCATAATTATTATAACTTAATACTTTTATCATTAAAATTAAAATTGGTTTTTAAGACATTTCAAAAAGCAAATTAAATTGCACTACAATAATCACGTTCAGTTAGTTAGTAAAATCCAAGACGCTGAATAAAAAAACAATGATTGTATTTTGTTTATAAAACAAAAACCAATTGAAATTTTAAAAAACAAATGAATCTAAAAATCTCGTTCACAAGAAAGTATGTTAATTAAAAAGAGATATAATTACCTTTTCCAATATTGTACTTTTGTTATAAATATTTTCCACAGTTAAAATCCGAAAACGAACTTTCACTCATTTTAACAGAGAAAATCACCTCACAAAACTAATAATTTAAATAATATTATTATTGGATAATTTGTATGGTGCGAATTGCCCAAAATGTTGATTTGCGCAATATTATTATTGGGTAATTTGAGTGATGCAAATTGCCTAACGGAGCTAATTGGTGTAATATCTGATTGGGTAATTTGAATGGTGCAAATTACCCAACGAAGTTAAATGGTGTAGTATTCTTATTGGGTCATTTAAATGGAGCAAATTGCCGAGAATTCTGTAGATCGGCTTGCAGGCAAAATCCCCACATCACATTCTGACCAGTGCATATTTCGCCTAAACGTTTCCACGAAGGAACAAAATGCCCAAATCATAAATAGTCAAAGTGACAAAATGTTCAAGTCAAAAAATGCAAATATTCCAATACGTTGGAATAAAAACGCGCCTAAGTAACAATTTGACCAATTGAAAAAATGTCAAAGTTAAAAAATCCTGAAATCATACTTCGCAGAATTCACGATTCGTCCAAGTGACAATTCGTCAAAGTTATAAAATGCCAAAAAAAAAAAAAGGGAGAGATAACTTCAGTCAATAAATTAGAATTCTATAGTAAAATTAGGATTATCATAACAGTGACCAGATGATAGATAAAAAAAATCAGCGGTAAATTTAAAAACAAGATAATTGTATATCATAATAATAAATAGTGCTTTTTGGAATTGAACAAGAAGTAAATTTATCATCTTTTATATTTAATAAAAAATAAACTAATTACAGTAATTTAAGTAAAAAATAATTATTGAAAAAACAAAAAAAAATTTTTTTTGGAAATTTGAAACGAATTACTGAAAGTAATTACCAAGTCCAAATAAGACATAAATATACAAATAATTACAACTTGACTCATTTCTATACATTATTTTTACACGTACCTTTAAATTTTCAAGTCATAAATATATCGTTAAATTTTTTTTTTACTCTCTGTGAATCAAAACAATTTTTTTAAATATTAATTTTTAAGATAACAATTATTTAGAAAACTTTATTTTGAACTAAAAATTATTTTATTTTATATACGATTAATTTCCAAATAGTAGAAATTTCACAATTAAAGAACTAATTGAGATTATTACAAAAAAATTTACACTTCAAACTTCAAATCTTTATTAATCAAATGAGTAAATTTATAACAATTATTTTAGAAAATCGAAAAAATGGTTAACAGTGAATTTGTCAATAAAGATTTGAAGTTTGACTCTAATTTATAAAATGTGTAGAATACACTTCAAATTTTTTGTAAAAATCTCAATCAGTTTTTGAAAAGTTAGTAAAAAAAAAATTTAACGATATATATATGGCTTGAAAATTTAAAGGTACGTGTAAAAATAATGTATAGAAATGAGTCAAGTTGTAATTATATGTATATTTTATATTTATGTCTTATTTGGACTTGGTAATTACTTTCAGTAATTCGTTTTAAATTTCCAAGAAAAATTTTTTTTTGTTTTTTCAATAATTATTTTTTACTTAAATTACTGTAATTAGTTTATTTTTTATTAAATATAAGAGATGATAAATTTACTTCTTGTTCAATTCCAAAAAGCACTATTTATTATTATAATATACAATTATCTTGTTTTTAAATTTACCGCTGATTTTTTTTATCTATCATCTGGTCACTGTTATGATAATCCTAATTTTACTATAGAATTCTAATTTATTGACTGAAGTTATCTCTCCCTTTTTTTTTTTTTGGGCATTTTATAACTTTGACGAATTGTCACTTGGACGAATCGTGAATTCTGCGAAGTATGATTTCAGGATTTTTTAACTTTGACATTTTTTCAATTGGTCAAATTGTTACTTAGGCGCGTTTTTATTCCAACGTATTGAAATATTTGCATTTTGTGACTTGAACATTTTGTCACTTTGACTATTTATGATTTGGGCATTTTGTTCCTTCGTGGAAACGTATTTAGGCGAAATATACACTGGTCAGAATGTGATGTGGGGATTTTGCCTGCAAGCCTGTAGATCTAATACAAATCTAACCCATTTTTTGAGTAATTTGAATGGTGCAAACTGCCCAAAGTATTGTAGATCTATGAATAAGTATATTTAATGTTGAGTAATTTGAATAGAGCAAATTGCCCAGAGTATAGTAGATCTATCGCTAAATATATCTAATGTTGGGTAATTTGGAGTGATCATATTGCCCAATTATTTTTATTTTAAATTCAAATCATTTCCGAGTAGTGGGAATGAGTTCGCATGATAAAACAGATTTTCTATTTTGCTCTGACGCTAGTGATCCCAGCTCATTTTAGTTTTGGGCAATATGCACACTGGGTAATTTGCGCCATACCGGTAAATAAACATAAAACAAAATAAAATTAGTTTGGTGAGAGATAGTTTAAAGTTACTTATATAGATGGCATTACTTCCAACAAAAAGTTGTGATAACTCGGGTATCCCAGGCATTGCTGCCAGAACGCGGACGAAAAGTTCCCCTTCCCAAGCATCGTTTAGGATGTATGTGATGCTAAAGTGATGCTTGGGAAGGGGAACTTTTCATCCGCGTTTTGGCAGCAGGGATCCCAGGTAGAATTCCATGAAGCGATCTATCCGCTTTATTTGGCCAGCAAAATCTGAACAGTTACTCGTCTCCCGTCTATTGGAAGTTCATCTAGTGTAACACGTATTTTAAAATTTTATTTTAAACTATAAATTTTCACATTCAATATTTTAAACAATTATTAATCTACACTTCTGAGGTAAATGAATTTTTTTATTGAATATTTTTATTAATTAAAAGTTTTATAATTGTTTCTTCAACTTATGCGCGCTATTCACGTTTTATTATGTCTAAAATTCGAACCATGGATAATAGAGACTTCATATTGTCTATATAGAATACATACATATATAGAGAATAGAGACTTTATATGTCTTTATTCTTCATGATCCTAACCCTCAATGGCCGTTTACCGACTGGTGACGAATTATTTGTCAGAACGCATTGAAGTTGCTACAGTCTCAGCCATTGTGACGTAATAAAAATAAACGTAACTATTTTTCGAGCTCTAACGAAATATTAGGTAATTATAACTCCCTGTTGTTACTCATTGAGTGGTCAAGATTGTGGTGCCGAATGTTTTTAACGTAGAGTTAAAACTTTGACTTATAGAATTTGAATTCCCGTTCAATTAAATCTACATCTCTACCCTAGTTGCAATATCGATCAATTCTAGAGTGAATCTTGAGCAAATCAAGGAGAATACAGCAAAATATTATATCTATACCCGTATGAAAAAGCGATATATGAGCTTCAGTATAATTCAAAAAAAAGGCCATTCGGCAGCCGAAATGGAAGTAGATTTTTCATTAATTAATTTTTTTCACTGTTCAAATAAAAGTTGATAATGAAATAAAATTTTTTTTGACATTTTCTTGAAAATTCTCGAGATGATAAAACAAAAAAATCAAAAAATTATAAGTATAATGCCAAAAATTGAAGCTAACTAAATGAGCTTCAGAAGAATTTTTGATGATAATGCACTATATGTTTTGATTTGACGTTATTTAAAGATACCTATGCATATATTCAAACTATCGGACCAATGGTATTCCGGACCCTATTCGAAAAATTATGATAGATTATGGTTTTAATGCTCGAAAATTCTAGCAAAAGGACAAAGGCGATAATTTGCTTTCAATAAAATCTACTAATAAAATATTCTAAGATTAAAATTTGATTGTGATATATCACAGTGTCATGCTTGAAATTAGTACTAATATTTGAAATAAAAAGCCTATTACAATATCAAACGACGAGTAGATATGGAAAATATTATCATCATAACTAATGTTAATCTTGTTATTGATATATCATATCATTTATACACTGTCGGTAAAACAAAATTGTATATACCCATTGAATTGAGATGTTTGGATTTTATAAGTGTCACACTGCGATAATATGAATTTAAGTAGCTCCATGAATTTACTAAGAAGTAGGAGAACTAATGCAATAGCAAAATTTCATTAAATGAATGGTAAAATAAGTAATTTCAGTAATCCAGGCATATGTATAGGCATGAAAATTAAAGCTTATTTGAAGAGCTTTCAGATGAATTTAATATAAAGTCGATAAGTTATCACATTCAAAAGATATTGAAGGAAGAATAAGTAAAAATATGAATTTTTGACATTTTGAAAATTTTGAAATGCTATAACTTCTAAACAAATCGACCGATTGAGCTCATTTTCAAACTCGAACATGGTAGTCACGCACAAAATACGTATACTAAGTTTTAAGGTGATCGGTTCGAAATTGTGGCTATAATCAAAGTGAAAACCTGCATAAAATTAGCTTTTATAATATTTTGTAAATGTTCAAAACCATTTATCTATTATAAAAAATGGTCCAATCAATGAGCTGTATAGTCAAAATTGTAGGCAATCGAACGAGCTTTTACATAGAACAAACGAAAATAAGCTATCTCTTTCCGTTTAGAAGTTACATCCAGTTAAAGCGGCAAACAAATTTTTTTTGAAAATTTTACAAAATTTCAATTGACCATAACTTCTAAACTTATTGGCCGAATCAGCTCATCTTCGAACTCATCCAAGGTAATCGTCCATAGAATAAGTTTACTCAGTTTCATTAAGATCGGTGTAGAATTGCGGACGCTATCGTTGGAGAACGGCGCGTTATATTGTATATATATATATATATATTGTATATATATATATATATGTATATATATATATATATAAATACATATATAAACTTTTGAAGTGAATGTATTTCCTGACTCAGCTCGCCGAGCTGAGTTTAGGGGTAGCAAAATTTTTCGAAAATTCCATCATGAGGACAAATACAATAGTTAGATTTTTATGAAATCTACTAATATATGATAAATTATATGGAATTATAAGAAGTCATATATGGAGCCATATACAAAATTTTGCCGAAATATTATATGATTTTATAATTTGCAACATATATATCGGTAATATATTTTTTTTACATGCTAACTTATAAATATTGCTTATAATATTTTATACTATACTTTAAGTTATATGATAAGATATATGATTTAATTATATGACTGACATATAAAATTTATACATGTAAATATATAATTGTATAAACATATGTTCACATATATTTGTAGAAATGTATGTAAATATATATTTATATAAATATATATTTATATATATTTGCACAAATATAAAACTAGAGATTTCAAGCTATAAAATGCTTTTTTTTAAATCTCGATACGATTATTTTTCATGAAGTTACAGTCTTGCAAAAATCACTAAAAAATTTCTAAAATTTTTTTGTTCCTTTAATTTTTGGTATGAGTGTATTTTTTAAATTATTTATGCATAATAATATCGAAATTATTATAATATTGAAATTATAAGTTTATATATAAAATGAGAATGTAATTTGAGATGCAATATCATATGTATACAATTACATGTATTCTAAATTATATGGACTATAATAATATTAAAATAATAAATTAATTTATAAGATGAAACATATATTTTACGTTATAAATTAATATATAAAGCGGACATATAATTTTTGATACAATATCACATGTATATAATCACATATATTATGAATGATATGGATTATTATAATATTAAACGTATAAATTATTATATATGATAAATCATATATTAATCAATATTAATAATTTTGCCACCATATATGTTCAGTTATTTACCATATATTTTTTTATATATTATCGACAGTGTATGGTTTTTTCATACGGGTATATACTAGGGTGGCGCAAAAAAACCGGCTATTTTTTTTTTTCGATCTAGCATGGAAATTTGTTGGTTTACGATGTTTTGAGAACCCTCTCCAAAAATCAGCTCGACAAAAAATTTTCAAGAGGTCGCTCACGAATTTTAAAAATTTCAAAAATAATCGAAATCGGATTTTTATTTTTAAATTTTTTTCTTTCTCGTGGCAGCAATAGTTTACTTTTGTAAAATCATGACTACGCTGAGAATTTCAGCCCAAAATTGAAATATTTAAACGTTCAAGAATTTTGAATGCTTTCAAGTGCTGTCTTTTGGACGTTTTTGAGCGACCCTTAAATATTAATAATGAAGCTTCTCGATTTTTTCACCATCAATTTGCATGACAATGAATGAAAATATAACCCGAGAAATAGAAATAATAAGTTTTTTACATACTTTTTTATTTTTTAGTTCAATATGTAGGTTTTTTCGCTTATTCAAAACTTACCAAATTTTATTGTTTAAGACTGTCCTGTATATTTTTGGTTATGCAAAAGTTATATTTAAGTGAAATGACAATAATTGAGTTATAAAAAAATATAAAAACTAATTCAAACTATCAGTTAATATTCAAAATTCTTGAGCGCCGTTTAAATATTTAAATTTTGGGCTGAAATTTTCAGCATAGTCATGATTTTACAAATATAAACTATTGCTGCCGCGAGAAAGAAAACAATTTAGAAATAAAAATCCGAATTTCCATCATTTTTGATATTTTCAAAATTCGTGAGCGACCTCTGGAAAATTTTTTATCGAGCTGATTTTTGGAGAGGCTTCTTAAAACATCGTAAACCAACAAATTTTCATGCGAGATCAAAAAAAAAAAAGTAGTCGGTTTTTTTGCGCCACCCTAATATATAGTGTGATTTCAAGATCGTAACTAAGATAGGTACTAGGGCATAATTTTGACATATTCTTAGTATTATAAGTTTTTTTTTTAACGTGTCGCTAAACAACTATTAAGACTTCGCTTTTTGGACAGTTAATAAAACATGATTAGCGCACATGAGTTAAATAAAATTTTGGGTGCAACATGTAGGCTAAGTCGTAATCCGTCACCCACAATGTGTTTAGCACTCGACTCCGTTGCGCAGTATGCACTTGCTTCGCTCGTGCCTGCTCACCTACGACTCGTGCTAACCACATCGTGCTGACACATTATCCCGACTAGAATTTTTCATGAGGGCCTGACGAGGTCCTTATCGGGTTAGCCTTATTTCAAATAAGGTCCCGATTAGGGTATCCTGACGAGGATCCTGATATGGATGTAACGCTTAAGACCCATGAGGTCCTTATCGGGATTGCCTTATCAGGACCTTACCAGGATATCCTCATCAAATCCTTATCAGGATTACCTTATTAGTAATTATTTTCAAAAAAATATTAAATTGCAAAAAAAAAAATAAGAGAATTTTAATTCGATCGAGAATGTTATCTATCGTATTGAAAGCATTAATTAGAGGAAGTAAACATATTTTTTATTGATAAAAAAATCCCGATGACTGCTGGGCTCGAACCTGCGTCCTTCCTATTCAAAGTCCTCGATGCTATTCACTGTGCTGACATACACATGTGATCTTGAAAGTGTAAATATAATATTCATTATGATGTCAAAGAATAACTGATGAAGAAGTAAAAAATCTGTGCTGCAATGATTGACGTGATTTTTATATAATGTTCTTTTGTACTTTGTTTAATTTTTAGCCTGTAAATGGAATATTCGAAGGGATGGGATAACTTTTTTTTGAATAAGGATATCCTGACGAGGTCCTGATCAGGAACTCGTCAGGTTGACCCGATGGCCAATAACTTTTTTTTGAATAGAGATATCCTGATGAGGTCCTGACAAGGAACTTGTCAGGTTTGCCTTTTTATGGCAAACCTTATATTAACCTGATAAGGTCCTTATGGTACTTCAGGCAAATCAGGAAGAAATTCTAGTCGGGATGAATAACTTACCCTAGTAGTTACGCCAATTACTATTCATGCACTGGTCACAAAAATTAAAAGATTTCCGTTTGAAAAGTCGTAAATATTTTTTAGTTATACATGTTTTTTAACCATATGTTGTATTATATATTAGTATTGCACTGCGATCATTTGTTAATGAATTACAGCTTTTTAAAAATGTCACATACAAATTTATGGGTTTTTTTTTTATTCAAGTCCTTCAATTCTTTCGACTAAAATGATTCAAATCAAATAAAATTTAAAACTACACTGTCAAAAAAATTGTTTGAATTTTCAAAACATTGTATAGAACGCAATAAACACATACATTTGTGCTTGAAATTTCATTACTAATTTCATATAGAATTTAAAATACATGTTTTTGAATTTTCAAAGTAACACTTTGAATTTTCAAATACTTTTTTTTTAATATTCAAATACTTTTTTTATAATATTCAAATACTTTTTTTTGAATTTTCAAATACTCTTTTTTTAATTTTTAAATAAATGTACACTTATCCAATAAATTAAAGGAACAAAAAAATTTTATAAATTTTTTAGTGATTTTTGAAGGCTGTATTTTCGTTAAAAATGATCGTATCGGAAAAACAAAAAAAGCAAATTGAAGCTTGAAATCTGTAGTTTGAAGATCTTCCAGCAAAATATTCTTTCGAGCCATGGTTTTTGCGGAATCATAAGAAAATGGTCGGGACAAAATTTTTCTAAATTTTTTGGTTTTGTTTTTAAGGTCTACGGGGCCGGGAAAAATTTTTTCAAAAAAACGAATTCATGGCTTGCTTAGAAAATTTATTGAGCTACAATTTGCTTTTTTTGTTTCTCTGTACTTCAATTTGCTGCTGAGATATCAGCCTTCAGATGAAAAAGGATCCTTTTGTCTTTGATTATTGATATCTCAGCAAATAATGGCCGCACAGTAATTTAAAGGGTACACGGTGAAAAATTTCCACTAAATTTTACTATGGGCGCATCGTAACGCTGGACTATAAGAAACTGGTACAAAATTTACAAGTGTTCCATAGTAAACGTAGGCGCAGATTACACGATTCTGGCCTATGCGCATACGTTTACTATGGGCCACTTGTAAATTTTGTACCAGTTTCTTATAGTCCAGCGTTAAGATGCGCCCATAGTAAAATTTAGTGGAAATTTTTCACCGTGTAGTTTAAGGAACTTGAATAAATTTCTTACAGGCTCCATTTTCGATTTTTTCAAAAAAAAAATTTTTTTCATCCTTGATATCCGTTTGAAAAACCCTTAGAAAATGGCCATTTTCTGGGTTTTTAGTCGACTCATGGCTACTCTGCAAATATTGATAAAAAAAATTATGTTGCCAGGTAATTTTACAGCTTAATGTACCCTCAAAAACCCTGGAAATTTTCAGATTGATCCATTGAACCGTTTGTCCGGGCCGATTGCTCAAAGTTTTACAAAACAATTAAAGGAACAAGTTTTGCTCCTTAATTTGTGTAATCGTTATCAAAATAAAAAAATTAATTTTTTTCGGATTTTCTTTCATTTTTGCGTTAGTTATTCAGTAAATGTAAGGTAAAGAGAAAAAAAAAATTTTCCGAAAAACGAAAAAAAAAAAAAACTGAACAAAACGTGAAAAAAAAGTAAAAAAATTCTTGTTTTATCTCGTTTTAAATTTTTTTTTTTTTCTCTTTACCTTACATTTACTGAATGTACATGAAAAAAATTTTTTTTTGAAAAAATCGAAAATGGAGCTTGTAGGGAATTTATTCAAGTTTCTTAAACTGCCATTTAAATTACTGTGCGGCCATTATTTGCTGAGATATCAATAATCAAAGACAAAAGGATCCTTTTTTATTTGAAGGCTGATATCTCAGCAGCAAATTGAGGCTTGCAGGCAAAATCCCCACATCACATTCTGACCAGTGTATATTTCGCCAAAATACGTTTCCATGAAGCAACAAAATGCCTAAATCACATATAGCCAAAGTGACAAAATGTTGAAGTCACAAAAAGCAAATGTTTCAATACGCTGGAATAAAAACACGCCCAAGTAACAATTCGACCAATTGAAAAAATGTCATAGTTAAAAAATGCTGAAATCATACTTCGCAGAATTCACGATTCGTCCAAGTGACAATTCGTCAAAGTTATAAAATGCCCAGAGTGAGCGGAATTCTACCTAAAAAAAAATGCAAGTGAAATAAGGAATGATTGCGAACCACTGGGATCTCGGAAGAAAATATGTGGCGCCGTCACGACAAACTAATATCTATGTCGATGAAATAAAATAAGATTGGTACGAAATATAGTTCTACATAAGCGAATAGATGGCTGCTATTCTACACGTCAAATTCGAATTTCGATGAAATGCTACAATAAGCGAGCTTTCGATTTGTACATATAAATATTATAAAAAAATTACAACGCCAAAAATTTGATTATTTTATTGCCTACAATAGATTTGTACATGTACATTTAATTAATAAAAAAAACTCTTGTCTCATTACCGGTTGATTTTTTTTTAATATGTATTCTGTATTTACTTCGTACTTGTACATTTATTCGATAGACAACACTCGCCTAATTGCCTAGTGATTTTTTATTGAATAAATTGTTATCAATTGCCTCGTACATGTACATCTATTCGATAGACAGCTCTTGTCCCAATACCCGGTACTTTTCATTGAATACATTGCTATCGATTAGTTTAGATATTTAGATACATATGAAAGACACATCTTAGCTAATAACGAGGTCATATATTATTGAATTAATTACAATCAATCAGTTCGTACATGTACATTCATTAAGCTGTTGACTAATAACTGGTAATTTTTTATTTATTAAATTACTATTAATGATTTCGTACATGGAAAATTTTTTATTGATAGCACTGGTCTAATTGCCTCGTACATGTACATCAGTTCGATAGACAGCTCTTGTCTAATTACCTGGTGATTTTTTATATATTGAATAAATTGCTATCAATTGCCTCGTACGTGTACAGCTATTCGATAGACAGCTCTTGTCCAAATACCCGGTACTTTTCATTGAATACATTGCTATCGATTAGTTTAGATATTTAGATACATATGAAAGACACATCTAAGCTAATAACGAGGTCTTATATTATTGAATTAATTACAATCAATTAGTTCGTACATGTACATTCATTAAACTCTTGACTAATAACTGGTAATTTTTTATTGAATAAATTACTATTAATCATTTCGTACATGGAAATTATTTTATTGATAGCACTGGTCTAATTGCCTCGTACATGTACATCAGTTCGATAGACAGCTCTTGTCTAATTACCTGTCACCATTCACTAAACTCTTGACTAATAACTGGTAATTTTTTATTGATTACATTACTATTAACCATTCCTTACATGGAAATTTATTTTATTGATAGCACTGGTCTAATTGCTTCGTACATGTACATCAGTTCGATAGACAGCTCTTGTCTAATTACCTGGTACTTTTCATTGAATACATTGCTATCGATTAGTTTAGATATTTAGATTCATCTGAAAGACACATCTTAGCTAATAACGAGGTCATATATTATTGAATTAATTACAATCAATTAGTTCGTACATGTACATTCATTAAGCTGTTGACTAATTACTGGTAATTTTTTATTTATTAAATTACTATTAATGATTTCGTACATAGAAAATTTTTTATTGATAGCACTGGTCTAATTGCCTCGTACATGTACATCAGTTCGATAGACAGCTCTTGTCTAATTACCTGTCACCATTCACTAAACTCTTGACTAATAACTGGTAATTTTTTATTGATTACATTACTATTAACCATTCCTTACATGGAAATTTATTTTATTGATAGCACTGGTCTAATTGCTTCGTACATGTACATCAGTTCGATAGACAGCTCTTGTCTAATTACCTGGTACTTTTCATTGAATACATTGTTATCGATTAGTTTAGATATTTAGATTCATCTGAAAGACACATCTTAGCTAATAACGAGGTCATATATTATTGAATTAATTACAATCAATTAGTTCGTACATGTACATTCATTAAACTCTTGACTAATAACTGGTAATTTTTTATTGAATAAATTACTATTAATCATTTCGTACATGGAAATTATTTTATTGATAGCACTGGTCTAATTGCCTCGTACATGTACATCAGTTCGATAGACAGCTCTTATCTAATTACCTGATGATTTTTTATTGAATAAATTGCTATCAATTGCCTCGTACGTGTACAGCTATTCGATAGACAGCTCTTGTCCAAATACCCGGTACTTTTCATTGAATACATTGCTATCGATTAGTTTAGATATTTAGATTCATCTGAAAGACACATCTTAACTAATAACGAGGTCTTATATTATTGAATTAATTACAATCAATTAGTTCGTACATGTACATTCATTAAGCTGTTGACTAATAACTGGTAATTTTTTATTTATTAAATTACTATTAATGATTTCGTACATGGAAATTTATTTTATTGATAGCACTGGTCTAATTGTCTCGTACATATACATCAGTTCGATAGACAGCTCTTGTCTAATTACCTGGTGATTTTTTATATATTGAATAAATTGCTATCAATTGCCTCGTACATGTACAGCTATTCGATAGACAGCTCTTGTCCAAATACCCGGTACTTTTCATTGAATACATTGCTATCGATTAGTTTAGATATTTAGATACATATGAAAGACACATCTTAGCTAATAACGAGGTCATATATTATTGAATTAATTACAATCAATTAGTTCGTACATGTACATTCATTAAACTCTTGACTAATAACTGGTAGTTTTTATTTATTAAATTAGTATTAATGATTTCGTACATGTACACTTTACTGTACAGACGGCTCAGTTGAAGTATCCACCATTTTCCATTGATTAATTAGACATCTATTTATTCGAACATGTAAATATAAATAATAAAAAAAAAATTGGTGCAATTTTCTTAGCGGAAAGTTAAAAATTAGTAATTATTTAAAAAATGTTGTTAGATATAAAGCATGCAATTAAATTGCATGTATACATCTGATTTAAACAGCGTTAGAGTCTGATTACCTGAGAATTTGTATTACATAATTAGCTTGAATTTAATTCGTGCATGTACATTCGGTTCAAGAGACGGCCCAAGTCTAATTATTTGCTATTTTCTATTAATTAATTAGCTGCTAATAAATTCGTTCATGTACATTTGATTTAATAAATGACTCTAGTCTAATTAAATACCATTTTCCATTGACTAAATAGCTATCAAGAAATTCGTACATGTACATTTAATTATATAGGCGGCTCTAGTTTGTGTCCACCATTTTCTATTGGCTAGTTAGCTATCGAATAATTCATACATATTTATTTGACTTACTATACCGCTTTTTTCTATTTATTTACGATTTTTATTTTACTAAATAGATCCCAATTTATTCGTACGTGTACATTTGACTTAAGAAACGGCTTTTGTCTAATTTAATACCATTTTCAATTGATTAATCAACTATCCATCCATTCGTACATGTACATTGGACTTAAGAAACGGCTCTAGTCTACCATTTTCAATTGACTAAAAAGCTATCAATAAGTTCTTAATTGTATATCTTATTTAATTGGCGTTTCTGGTATCATTACGTAGTAGATTCTTCAAAATTAGTGGCTATTTATCAAATCGTACATGTACATTTATACGATAGACCTGGTATAATTTTGAGCAAGTAAATTAACTACTTACATTACGGACATGTACATTTGACTCGAGAGACAGCTCTAGTCGAATTATCGGTGATGATTATATGTGTATAGAGTATGTAAAAGCAATGAAGAAGTAATTAATTGTTTGCTATTATGAAATATCTATGTTTGGATTGGTTGTATAAATAAAGGAGGTCTCCGTTTACTCTAAGTTTATAATTATTTTATGTATTTTTGTCAAGAGCAATTATATAATAATAATACTTATATCAATAATAAATATAATAATAATTATTACAGTAATAATTGTAGTAATAAGAATTATAGTAATAATAATAATAAAAATTATAATACAGTAGAACCTCGATAACTCGAACCTCACCGGAGGGAAAAAAAATTTCGAGTTAACGAGTTTTCGACTTATCAAGTATTTTGAGAGATAAAGGTTGTAATGAATGAAATTTCGAACTGTAAAGGCATTTAAATCAAGTTGAGTAAATATTATTTGTTTTAATATAAAAAAATTTATAAATTTATATAATCAGTTATATTTTTCTGGGTTAAAGAATTTAAATATTGCTTGTCTATAGTATTTTCAAGTATGAACAAGGCATCAAATACTCGATCATCGACATTATTACATCTTTCGATGTAGATCCGTAGGTTCTTGATTGCCCCTTGAGCCTGTGTATTTGATACAGTTAGTTCAGTACTCAAATCTTCATCATCGCCGTCATCGTCATCGAGGTCCTGGTTTTGATTAAGCAAATTAACAATTTCATCGTCAGTCAAGGTTCCAGTCGTAGCGATATCAGCATCACATGATACATAATCTTCAAATTGGACGTCTGCAATCGGTAGTTTATTCCACTCTTCTAATGTTGTATCATCGGGTGTCGTTTTCAGGGTTGATTGTGTCAGTTCCTCTCTTTGTGTCGTTGTAAATCCACATGTTCTGAAGCAATTAACTATCGTACTTTCTGATACGTTTCTCCAAGCTTTATCAATCATCCTAATGGCATGCAAGACGTTTATGGCGGGCACAGTTTTTTGTTCCATATCAGCAATAATCCATATCTACTTTTTCACGAAGAGTTAACGTTTTTAATTTTCTAGTGGTCATTTTACAGAAAATGTTATGAGACGACTAATATACTTCTAAACACGAAACTATTCTGATAATAAATTTCTTTCAAGCTATGCATTAAAGAAAAAGTAGGGAAAAAATAAGCCAATGTCAAGGACAACATACCTTCAATTTGCGATAAGGAAAACATAAATTGACAAGATGACATCATCAAAATTACTTACTTCGACATATCGAGTCTTTCTTTGGAACTTCGAGTTATAGAGTCAAAATTAATATAAATTACACGTCACGGGGTAGAATACATTGTTCGAGTTACAGAGTCAAGAAAGTTCGAGATATCGCGTATTTTGGGTCTGAACGGAAGGGAATCGTATTTTTCTTCAACTTACTGAGGATTACGACTTAACGAGGTTCGAGTTATCGAGGTTCTACTGTATTAATAATACTAATTATCATGTCAGTTTAGAGTGGAAATAATAAAAATAATTTTTTTTAAATTTGAAATAGATCACCATATACAAATGTTTCCACAGAATTCATTTACAGGGGTCAAAAACGTCATAGAATCAACTAGATGTATTGGATTCTATAAGGTTCTTGACTAATTATAATAGATTCAATGGAAACTTTTACATACGGCAGTATTATTATTAACTATTATATTATTATTTTTTTTTATTCTTCTTGCATATGGTAGTATGCAGTGGATCGCTCGTTTTTTTGTTTTTGATTATACACTTTGAGTGATACCAAGTATTGCACTTGTCACACATTTGCATTTGGATTGCGCTATTTTTATTACAGAGCGCACATGTCCAATTTTGACTCTTATATTTTTTATGTGTAAAAGTTGATTTTTTACATTTTCTGGTTCTTTTTCGGGTCAAAACTTCTCTGCCATGAATAAGTGAAGCTAGTGGAGTCTCATCACTATGATTATCAGGTACATGTGAAACTGCTGGCGTAATCTTAACGGGTGTTTGATTTGTTTCAGGTGTAGCTGCTGGAGTTTCATCACTATGATTATCAAGTACATGTGAAACTGCTGGCGTAATCTTAACGGGTGTTTGATTTGTTTCAGGTGTAGCTGCTGGAGTTTCATCACTATGATTATCAAGTACATGTGAAACTGCTGGCGTAATCTTAACGGGTGTTTGATTTGTTTCAGGTGTAGCTGCTGGAGTTTCATCACTATGATTATCAAGTACATGTGAAACTGCTGGCGTAATCTTAACGGGTGTTTGATTTGTTTCAGGTGTAGCTGCTGGAGTTTCATCACTATGGTTATCAGGTACGTGTGAAGCTGCTGGCGTACTCTTAACAGGTGTTTGATTTGTTTCAGGTGTAGCTGCTGGAGTTTCATCACTATGATTATCAAGTACATGTGAAACTGCTGGCGTAATTTTAACGGGTGTTTGATTTGTTTCAGGTGTAGCTGCTGGAGTTTCATCACTATGATTATCAAGTACATGTGAAACTGCTGGCGTAATCTTAACGGGTGTTTGATTTGTTTCAGGTGTAGCTGCTGGAGTTTCATCACTATGATTATCAAGTACATGTGAAACTGCTGGCGTAATCTTAACGGGTGTTTGATTTGTTTCAGGTGTAGCTGCTGGAGTTTCATCACTATGTTTATCAAGTACATGTGAAACTGCTGGCGTAATCTTAACGGGTGTTTGATTTGTTTCAGGTGTAGCTGCTGGAGTTTCATCACTATGATTATCAAGTACATGTGAAACTGCTGGCGTAATCTTAACGGGTGTTTGATTTGTTTCAGGTGTAGCTGCTGGAGTTTCATCACTATGGTTATCAGGTACGTGTGAAGCTGCTGGCGTAATCTTAACGGGTGTTTGATTTGTTTCAGGTGTAGCTGCTGGAGTTTCATCACTATGATTATCAAGTACATGTGAAACTGCTGGCGTAATTTTAACGGGTGTTTGATTTGTTTCAGGTGTAGCTGCTGGAGTTTCATCACTATGATTATCAAGTACATGTGAAACTGCTGGCGTAATCTTAACGGGTGTTTGATTTGTTTCAGGTGTAGCTGCTGGAGTTTCATACTCTTTCAACAGATTTTTTAGTTTTACCATGTCTGTCACTTTTTTGTTCATGGTATCATAAATAATTTTGATCGGAGTCTGGAATTATAATAATAATAATAATAATAATATTATTAATAATAACAAGAATAATAATAATAATAATAATAATGCTGGTGATGATTACTTACATAATCCGGATCGTGATTGTGTCTATCCTCAAATTTATTAATCATCAACGTGGAAGCATCGACAGCTTCGATGATAATTTCCGCTGCGCAATTGATTTTGTCGCTTCTGGAACGTTAAATATAATAAAAATCATTTAACTTAATTCATGCTTTTAAAGTATTTTTTTTTTTTAATGATAATTTTCAACAATAAACTTACTTGAAATTACTGCCCGGTTGTACCCGTGGAGGCCCACCCCTCTCGCATTGCAACCATATTTTTTTAAAAACAAGATTGGTGTTGTAGTCTTTCAACTTAGAAATGGGTTCCGTACGCTTTTTATTAAAACTACGTCCCGTTTCTATTTCATACAGTCGTTGTTTATCGCGTAATTCTTTATAAGAATTAAATGTCGCACCAGGCCCAAAGTATGACGCCATTATCACTCAATTTTAATATAATTTTTATTTAAATTTCTTCACACTTAGCACATTACGAAGGTAAATAAAAAATGGCGCCGAGCGTTGTAGAGGAGAAGACCAAAATCACTCCGGTATAGAGTCGCGGTTGTCTCGCGTCGCTCATGGACACATATGTGTTTGGAAGTGTTTTGGCGCGAAACATTTCCGTGTCTCAGAACATAAATGTGCGATTTGGTACCTTTAAGCCGTATACGCAACAATAAATTTTTCAACGATATAGAACGAACGATACGACGGAAAGGTTCTGGCGCGAATCAGATAGCATTTTTATAAATTTAAATATACGACTGTAAAATACATAGTTTGAAAATATACCCAATTTTTAAAAATGTACCTAAACATGAATTTTTCTTAATAACAAAAAATTAATTACTTCTTAATCATTTTTACATACTCGACAGATATAATAATAATTTATTACACTTAACTTAATAAAAGTTGATAAAAAATAGCGTATAATTTGACTATAAAAAAATTTTTAATAGTTTTTATCATAATACAAAAGTCATTAACATTTTTTGACTGATACTCGATTTTTGGAAAAGTTCAACGATAAAAATTCAAAATAATACTCAATTATATTTACAAAAGTAATTTTGGAATGGTTAAAATACATTTAAAAAATAAAATTTTTTGAGTGTCGAAGCATCGACAGCTTCAACCGTGATGTCTGCCGGGTAATAGGTTTTGTCCCTTCTCAAACAACAAATAAAACAAGTAAAAACAGTACCCCATAATTAGACATGAGCTGTCTATTGAGTAAATGACATTTACGATCTAATTGATAGCAATTAATCGATAAAAAATTAACAATTTATTAGTTAAGAGCTGTCTATCGAAAAATGTACATGTACAAGTTAATTAAGAGCAATTTATTTACTGAAAATTACCTGGTAATGAGTCGAGTGCTATCGATTCAATAAATGTACATGTACGAACTAATTGATAGTAAGCTCTTAATTAATAGCGAGGTCATTTATTATTGAATTAATTGTTATCAATAACTTTGTACATGTACATTTATTCGATAAACAGCTCTTATAAAAAGCAGATATAATGAGATCTGATCATCATGTCTAAATATTTGATCTGATCAGATATAAATAGATCTGCTAAGAGATAATTTTTTCTGATCAGATCATTTTATCTTTATCATTATTCCCGGGTACATGCACATTCATTTGATAGGCAGCTCTTAATAGATAGCACTATTCATTGATACGAACATTGCATTTATGTAACAAATAGCTCTTAAATAATTACTAGGTAATTTGTTATTAAAATAATTGCAATCAATTAGTTCGTACATGTGCATTTATTTGATAAGCAGCTCTTAACTAATAGCAAGGTTTTGACTAATAGTGATATGATAGACAGCTCTTAATAGATAGCATTCGTCTAATTAGCAAGTAAGTTTTCATTGAATCAATTGCTATTCGTTAGTACGCATATGTACATTAGGGTTAATGTACATTTATATAATAGACAGCTTTTCAATAATTACCAGGTTATTTTTTATTGAATCATTAGCTATCAGTTAGTTTGTACATGTACGTGTATTCGATAGACTTGGTATTTTAAAGGTAATAAACTACCTACTTATACTACGTACATGTGAATTTGACTTAGCAGACAGCTCTGGTCTATTTATTCGCTATTTTAAATTAAGTATAAGTAGTTAGTCAAATAATTCGTTCGTACACATATTTAATTTACAAGACATCCCTAGTCTAACTTACCTGGTAATTTTAAGCAAATAAATTACCTACATACATTTCGTACATGTACATTCGACTTGAGATAAACCCTAGTCCAATTATCCGCTATTTTTTATCAACTTTTATTAAGCGAGTAGCTTTTCAATTCCTTCGTACGTATACATTCAGTTCAAGAGACGGCTCTTATCTTATTACCTGTTAATCTCAATCGAATAAAAAGGTATAAAGTTGTTTATACATTTACGTATAATTCAATAGACATCCTTTTTTAATTACTTGATATTTTTTATTACGAAAAATTGTAGACACAGCTACGTTTAAGATGCTGTTAATTTTTGTTAGATATAAACCCTGCAATAAATTATTATATCTGTTGAGTATGTAAAAACAATTGAGAAGTAATTTATTTTTTGTTATTATGAAAAACTTATGTTTGGATTGGTTGTTTCAATAAAGAAGAAGGTTCCTATCGACTCCGAGTTCATGCTCATTTTATGTATTGAAACGTAGGGTATTCGTTCAACTGCACTTATGGTGTAGGCGTGCAGGTTTCGTGAGTCAATTGCCAGGCTACTTTCCAAAATGAGACTCTGATTAAATTTAATTACCCGAACTGGCCGTATAAAACTAAACTACTACTAGTACTTAGCCTAATTTTAGTATTCGGTATAGTTGTCCTCGATGTTGATGGACTTGGCGATTGGTTTGGCCCTTGGAAATCGCCTCCTTGGACCTGACTCCTCTCTCAGATGCTGCTACTTCTATTATTCACAATAGGAGGTGGATGAAGCAGGGTGAATTCACTCAAACACTGGTTCAAGTACTTATTTACTGATAATTATATTTTATTGAGTAATTATCAATAATGCCACAACGCACACAATCTGATTACAAAGTCATTGTATCACACAACTAACTGCATGTGATACTGTCGTTACTGCGATTCACACTCGCATAGCTCCATTACCCAATAATTCAAGTATAGTATTTTATGAATTATTGATTCGATACTGTTATTAGAATTATTAACTAATTGCAATAATTATAATTAGTTATTCGCCGAGTTAACTAACTGTAACTCAGTTTAACGCGATATACTATTCACAGCCCGAATAACTAATCTGGTTATACTCTGGTATCGTCTGATTGAAAACGCGATCCAGGTTCTACTCTGGTTTTAGCTGGTAATAACGACTGAGAAGCTATGAGCTAAAGCTGGTAATATACAAGCTACTATACAAGGTGCTGATGCTAACAAAAGTAAAAACTAAAGCTAGAGCTATGCACGTGCTTATATAGGCCGAAGCACCATGCTGGAGCACGTGACAACCCCACCCTAGATCATTTGGAGGCGAACGATGCCCACATCGTAACACCACCCCCCTTAACTTTAACCCAGGTGAGTTTAAATCGCAAAAAAATAGACCGGTTGAAGTTAAATCTTACCGCGCCGACAGTAACAACATTACCACATGATTCACTCAATCGTTCACACTGTGGCTAATTTCTGGTAATACTGCTGTACAATGTAATAGCTAGTATTCCAGCATAAAAAGAAATATCATTATATAAACATTTTTTTATAAAGAGATAAATATTAAATATAAACAGTATACATTTCTATGTCTCTATTGAATACTGACTGGTTCAGTTTTGGACTCATCAATGTCCTTCTACGCTATTCTATATCTTTACAGGCACACACTTCTGGTAGCAATAAAGTACAAAAATAAAAATAATAATCATATACCAATACAAATGTGTATAAAAATAAAAAAATAAAAAATGAAAACAAAACTAAGAACTGACCAGTTTTTCCATAACTCAAAAATAATAATTTGCAATTTTTTTTTTTTTTTTTTTTCACCAATTATATGGTTGCATGTGTCTAAATCGAGAATATTGAATTTATGCACAATAATAAAAAAATAAAAATAACTTTTGACCAAAATAAAAAATAAAAATGAAAAATAAACAAAAAACCGGTTTACAAATGAAATCACTATTGTTGGATGTCACACTGGTTGTCTTGAGCAAATCTTGGTCCATCTCTGGTTGAGCTGTGCATAAATCCTGGTCTTCATCTGGATATTTACGGAGGCAATATCAGATATGCTCCCCGTGCTGCTTTCGTCACCTGACTTCTCAGCCTGCAGTCTACACAGGAGTCGTTCTCGAACGGGTACTGCGTTGAGCAGCGACGGCAGTACCCTCTCATAGCTTCGTACCCCTCGGTACGCCATCTCTGGTAGGGACAGTCATTATTGGTGTGTCCTAAACGTCTGCAGTTAGTGCAGTAACAGTCACCTTGCAGCTCGTTAGGGCATTTGTCGAAGGAGTGCCCTGTTTGTTTGCACTTTAGACACCCTGGGTGAGGAGCTGATGTCAATCTGGTCTCCACGGTTTGTGTTGCTACCGTGCGCCTTGTCTTTGGGCCTAGTTCGGCTGCCATCTTCTGTACTGCTGCCTGCCACTCTTCGTTGGTCAGAATGATGTCTAGTCTCGTGTCAACACGCTGCATGTGTTGACCCACTGCCACATGGACGCTGATTGGAACCTCAGGTACCGCTGTCATTAGTACTTGAGTTGGTACCTCCTCTGGTTTCTCCGGTACTACTAGCACTGAGTCCTTTTCTGCGTATAACAATACTTTGCTCAATCGTCTATGAAATCCAGACAACAATGTAATGCTGGTTGTCACTGGTATATCAAAGCCTAAGTATCCTGCTGGCGTAGCAAATACTGGATGTTTCCAATATGACTGTTTATCACCCACATTACCGTGGTACCGCTGCTTCTTCAGTAACTGGTGCGCATCCTGTTGTTCGGACGGGATCTTCGCTTTTGACCACAAAAGTTGACTGAGGTCCATTCTGTAAGAATACCGTAATTAGACTACGCACAGTACTAGTATTCGCGTTTCCAATTTTTGATGTACGAGTTGTCCCTGACCTACGACTCATTGTTCGACTTTAACTACATGTCTATTCGACCTACGAGGTATTTTAAGATCACTAATACTAAATGTACCTACTAATACATTATTCTGATCACAAATGTTTACTAAGCTGTTTGAATAAAAACTATGTACATAAAATGGCCCTTTTCTGGGTGCCGCAAGCTTACCTGCGAATCCATCAGCCTTTTTACTCAACTGTTTATTTTTAATAAATACCTCTGCTCCAATTTTTAAGTCTATATTTGGTTCTGGTACCAACTCGTCCTGTCTATTCTGGGCTCTAATCATAAACGACTCTACATAATGTCTTAATTCGTCGATCAGTGCTAAGACCGTACTACGATGACTCTGGTCTTGGAGCTCTGATAAAACTTTCCCTCCACGATGTAAGTCTAAATACCTCGGATCACGGCCAAAATTTAAGTATGCTGGACTGACTGTCAGCGAGCTGTGAACAGATGTATTATAAGCATAAACGAGTTCTGGGAGATTCTGGTCCCATTTGGAATGTTTATCTGTAAGAAAAGTGCGAATTAGGGATTTTAAATTTCTGTTTATTCTTTCCACAGGGTTTGCCTGCGGATGATAAGTAGGAGTCAATTCATGTATTACGTCATTACCCTGTAAATATTCTGATACTACCTTATTCACAAATTCTGTTCCATTATCTGTAACTACCACTCGTGGGTAACCCCAACGATTGAAAACAGAACGTAAAAAGAATACTATCTTACTACCTGTTGGTTCCGAGATTGGCTGGACCTCCAAGTATCTTGAGTACATGTCACACAGAACAATTAGGTGAGTCTTCTGGTGTACCGTTCTGGGCAATGGTCCCACTGTGTCTACTGATACACTTTCCCACAATTCGGTGATAGGTCGATGTCCTGGTATGACTTGAGGTGGATTAGTATCTGGTTTGTGCAATTTACAGGTTTCACAATTATTCACGTAGTTCACTACGTCGTGATAAAGATTTGGCCAATAATAATGATTTGCCACGTGGCTGTACGTCTTGCTGATACCACCATGTCCGGATACGAGCTCATCATGCGCCTTGCGAATTATTGATCGACGCTGGTCTGGATGCGCTACCAGTTTCCAGTGCTCTGGCGCATTCTCAAATAACTGAGTAGGATGCCGCGGTCGATAGTAATATAGGTTACTATCAAGGAATTTCCATTGAGGAAACCGTGTTGGAGTAGCCTTGACCTCTTCTATTTTCCTCTCGTACCACTGCTGTCTGATGTCATTCACCCGGCAAATCTTATCTGTCTCTGGTTCAACGCCCTCGTAAACTCTCGAGAGAGCGTCAGCCGCTTCGTTGTTTATTCCTGGTCGATGGACTATAGTTATTGTCCAGAGTGAGTACTCTGCAATCCATCGGGCTAGTCTTCCTCTGGGATTCTTGACGTTCTGGAGCCACTTTAAACTCGCATGATCGGTTACTACTGTCACAGGATACTCGTCATAGTACCCTCTTAGCTTCTGGTATGACCAAATGACGGCCAAGCACTCTTTCTCCGTCGTCGTGTAGTTCTTTTCATGCTTATTTAGTGCTCTACTGATAGCGGTGATATGATATTCTCGCTCTAGTCCTTTCTGAGTGAGAACTGCTCCAATCCCTGAGTCACAAGCGTCTGTGTAAAGTATGAATGGCAGATTATAATCTGGTACTGTTAACGCTGGAGCATTGATGAGCATCTCTTTGATCTGGTTGAATGCCCGAGTCTGGTCTGGACCCCAAGTCCATACTGCCTTTTCGCTGACCAATGATGTGAGTGGTCCTTGGATCTTGGCAACCATTTTCATATGTCTCCTGTACCAATTTACCATTCCTAAGAAACGTCTTAACTGTTTCTTACTAGTCGGTTCTGGATATTCTTCTACTGCGCGCAGCTTCTCTGGGTCAGGATGTAATTCGTTCCCCTTGATGACGAATCCTAAATACTTCATTTCTGCAACACAGAATTTACATTTCTCGCGTTTGATTAATAAACCCACCTCTCTGAATACTTTAAACAATATTTCGAGGACTTGTACGTGGATTTCAAACGTAGGTGTTGCTACTACCCAGTCATCCATGTACGGATGGACATAATTAATCCAATAAGCTGGTAGATTTAGCTGGCGTAGTACTGGTTTCATTGTCTGGATTATCAGATCCATCTTCCTCTGGAACGTCCCTGGTGCTGTTGATAGTCCAAACGGCATCCGTATAAATTCGAACGATCCCATACCTTCTACAGCAAACGCTGTAAACTGCCGATGTTCTGGTTTGATCACGATCTGATAATATGCATTCGTGCAATCGATTACGCTTCTATAAGCGCCTTCTCTGATGACTTCCAATGAAGTGTCGATACGCCTCATCGGGTAGTTGACCATCTTCATGACCTTATTGAGTGGTCTATAGTCGATGCACATTCGCCATGCTTTAATATCGTCTGCGTCTTGGCCTGGTAACAGTTTCTTCTTAACCATTACTGGTTGGAAGCTCCATTCGCTTGTACTGGGCTGGATAGTTTTCTGGTCCAGCAGCTGCTCTATGATTTTATGCAACGCTTCTGTTACCTTAGGTGATCGTCTATATGGCTTGACGCGTATCGGTGTATAATTGTTTAACTCAATTTCGTACTCAACTCCTTTTAGTGTACCAAGGTCGGCTTGGTCCATCAAGTTGAATTCAGCATCTAGAAATCTATTTAATGTCTCTGTCTCGCTCGCATTTAACTGTATTGTACATAACTGATTACCTGGTTTACCTGGTTCACATCTTCTGCGTTCTTGATCATGTTTCCATGTCCAAGTCATATCATCAGCATGTAAATGTACCCCATGGTCTGTCAAAAATCTCATTCCGAGTATGATGTCATCCGGCATCTGGTCAAACACTTCAAACCATGCGTTTATCTCGACTTCGTAGATTTCGAATGCGACGAATACCCTGTAAAGGCTCTGTATTGCTGAATTGTCTGCTAGAATAAACGAACTTTTAATTGAGTCATATTTTATTTTAATTATATTGTCCGGTATTTTCTCTGCAATTAATTGTGTCATAAAATTTCTGTTCGCACCTGAGTCGAACAGCGCCGTGCATCTGGTATTATTTATGTCTACGGGACACGTAAAGTATTTACTTACAGCAATCGTTGTCTGTTGTGTCCATGTTGCCCCAGATGGTATAACTATGACGTTGACTTTTCCTGCTCTATCTACTGGTTCACGTCTCTTATTCGTTGTCTTGTCTGTGTGCTCTGGTGGTGGCTCGAGATAATCATTTCCACAACTCGTTGCGATACAATTCCCGAATCTAACACAGCAATTACCCATTTTATCACTACAATTAATTTTATTTACTTCCGGTGTGTAATTGTCCGCGCTCACGTCTGTGTCGGATGAAGTCGCGTTATCATCTGAAATGCTATCTGTGTTATATTCATAGCGGACGCTCGCCTCACCCACCCCTTGTGAGCAACGTGGTGCGGGAATATCTATATCGAGTACTAGCTCCCGCTGCTGTTCTCGTCTTACTAGTTTTTTTCACAATTACATTTAGTTGCTGTTTCACCTATTTTGAAACATCGCACACAAATATCAACTCTTTCTTCTTTGCACTCTCTTGTTTTGTGCTCTCCTTTTTTCCCACAGTTCAAGCAGGTGTAGGTGCCACCCACTGATCTACCTGATGATCTTGATGTCGCTGAGCCTGATCTTGTACTGCGATCGTTTGACTTTGACCTGTCTCTGTAATTGTGTCTGTCGTTTTTATTCAATACGATATTTAATTTTTTATCGTTCTTATTCTCAGTCAATTTACTTTGCTTGACTGGTTCTTTCTCTATTATTTTTTTCTGGTATCTCTTAATTTTCTTTTGTATCCTTCTCACTCTTTCATTTTCTTCCTCCGTGTCGGAATCTGTTTCTGACCCTGCTACTGAGTTTTTTGTTGACTGCAGCCTACGTACCATTGATCGTCTATTCTCTCTCGATCTTCTTACGTCCGCAACTCTGTTCTCTGCCTCTGCCAATGCCTCTGTTAATTTTTTGTATGATGTTATCGGCATTAATATATGCAGTTCCCTTTGGATCTCTGCATCCAACTTTGGAATTATTATTTCCAACTGCTTTTCCATTTCCATTGGGCTTCGCAGCTCGTCAAACTTTGACCTCATTTTTTTTATAAATTGTTGCGAGTCTTCATTCTTTCTCTGGTACGTTGAGAATATTTCCTGCAGTATATCTGCATCTTTTGTTGCTTTACAGAACGTTGTTCTAAATCCTTTTTCCACATCGTTCCAGCTTTCCCATTGATCCATATTTTGTTTTATCCATTCCCTTTCCATATTTAACGCCATTTTGAATAATTCCAATCTGTCGTTAAAGTCGAGTGCTTGTTCCTGACACACTTCTGTTATCGTCTGGATCCATTCTTTGGGTTGACTGTCTCTCGTGTACTTGAGTCCTTTAACTCTTATTAATGTTTCCATTAGATGAATTTTGTCTGCTGTTCTTCGCATTGATTCTTCTCTGTAGCTTGTTGTTAAATTTGGTCTGCTAACATACGTCGGTTGATAATGGTTTGGATACTGGTGACCTTGATTATACTGGTTCACCATATCACTTTCCGGTATATTGTATGGTGTTGGTAGATAATGCGCCGATGGTCTACCCGTGCTTCTCTGCTGTTCATATTGCGGCACGTTTGCGTGCGTTCGTGCTCTGTTGTCAGATTGCTTCTGTTGAACTTGCGTTGAATTTTGTATTCTGTCCAGATCTACTGTTTCGTCGAATAATTGCATCCCTCTGGTGATGTAATTTACTATATCATTTTCCCAGTTTCCTTCTATTTCCTCTCCTATACTTAATTCAGTCTTCAGAGATTCCATCTGGTCTTTGTCTTTTATATGGGGTATCGACTCGACTAGTTCGATGCGCTTTTGTAGATTTTTTTCTCTTCTCACTATTTCCCTGGACCATTGGATAAACCTTGCGGTAGTTTTGCACCATCTTTGTATTTTATCATTCATTTCCCTATTTTTTTCCATATTTTCCATGAATATTGCTCTTTTATAGTCATCCAACATCCATATTTTCTCTTCTTTTGTGAGGAAAGTTTCATCCCCTCTCATTTGTTTTTCATATTGGGTTGGACACTGATGTATTACAACATCTCCTTCTTCTTCGACGTCTTGTTCGAAGTTGAAATTCTCCGCTGATTTCCAGTTTTTTTGGTTTTTGTCGTTTCTTCTTAGTTTCAGCCGTTTTTCTAGTACTTTATTTTCCACAATTACCGGTATTGATTTTTTTCCTGGTACTGTTTCTGGTGCTGATTTTATACTTTCATTTTCTTGTTTCTTGCTTTTAGCCAACTCTTCTTTTAATTTGACCATCGACTCGTTTAACTCTTGCACGTGGCGTTGTAAGTTTCCTACTTGCTTCCTGGTTTTAACCATTTTGATTTATTATGCCCGTAGGGAAAGAATAAACAGAACATGAAATAACTCGAAAAAAAAATAAAAATTTCGACAAAAAAAAAAATGAAAAAATAAAAGTTGTATAAGTTTTCTGGTAACCAAAATCTCCGTTGTCTCTGCTTTATACACCTGTTGACTTACAATAAATTTATATTAGTATCACGGTCACGTTTCAGTCTTAACCCAAAAAAAATCAATTTACTTTTTTTTGATTCAAAATTTTAAATATTAATTTACTATTTTTTTTTGAAATATTTTAATTTATTTGAGAATAAAAATGCTGATTTTAATTTTAAATATTTCTGATTTTAATAAAGAGAATTAATTTTAAAATTTAATACCTGAATTTTTCTGCACGTGGATAACCTTGGAATGTAATTGTATATCTGTATATTTTTAATATTTGTTTTTAAGCTTTATTAGCTTTTGCTTGATTTTTATATGTTGTGCTTTTAGTTTTATTTTATAAAGAGAATATTTTTATTAAAATATATTTACTTTAGACTTTTTCTATTTTGCATAAGATCGTGATGCGTAACAAATTTATACTGTAACTGACTATACTTGTGTCTCTTTTTTGTTTATCTGGTTTGCTATTCTATAGATGGCAGTAATTTGTTCTATGGTAACTTATCCTGTTAATTTCTGTGTTACCGACGGTAAGGCTGATGAATTCCTAGGCAGACTTCTGTAACAAACAATTCAAATTTTAAAATTTTGCCGCCTTTGCGGATTATCGCCTATTCTGTTTTTCTGTCTTATTCGTGTATATAATAATAATAAATCTAACGCGACAATGAGTCTTCCTGGCTGTTCGGGTATTTGTCGTGTTTTATTTTATTTTATCCTCTGTTGCTATGTAATTTATTATTATTATTTTATTCTTTTACTCTAAAACTTAAGTTTTTTTTTTCTCTCTAAACCTCTGTTACTAAGCAAACTGTCATTATTATTTCTTTCTCTTTATGGATTTATAGTCCTTACTGCTTTTAGTTTCTCACAAAGATTTTATTTAAGTTTTCAATCTGTTATTTCCGGTTTTCAATAATCTTATTATCAATTTTTTTGTAATCTTATAAATCTATTTATAATTCAAATATACTTAATTACTAATTATATATCCAATTATTACTCAAATTAATTTTACAAAATTATTTATACAAACTTAATTACTAAATTAACAATTTTAATCTAATTTTCCTGGTATTTCTTTTAATTCTTTTACCAACAGAATGCGAGTTTTACACACAAATTTTTTTAAATTTTATTTTTACGGTGCCCGGGCAAAAAGAAACCCTTAGAAAAATTAATCCCGGGCAATTTTTCTTGTGTAATTTCTAATTTTTAGAAATTTTAAACGAAAAAATGAAATGAAAAATTAGTTTTTTTCAAAAACTAATTCCAAAATGCAAATTAACTAATAATTTTAATAAAAAAATATAACTTTTACGTTCCAAATAAAAACGTTGAGTGCGCGTTTTCTTTCTGATAAAACGCGTAAAAGTCAAGGCTTTAGGAATTTTCCCAGGAACAATTTTATTGTAATTGAACCCGCTTGATAACTGATAAGTTTTTATCCGATGTTTTTCTTTTATTTCGCAGACTCTACTCGAAATTTACTGGTTTTATGTCTGATAGAATCTAATTATACAGTGATTATTCGAATTTATATAATTGAATGATGTTAATTGTTGGCTTAATTAATTAACTAACTAATTAAAACCCGTTGGGCGCCATTGAAACGTAGGGTATTCGTTCAACTGCACTTATGGTGTAGGCGTGCAGGTTTCGTGAGTCAATTGCCAGGCTACTTTCCAAAATGAGACTCTGATTAAATTTAATTACCCGAACTGGCCGTATAAAACTAAACTACTACTAGTACTTAGCCTAATTTTAGTATTCGGTATAGTTGTCCTCGATGTTGATGGACTTGGCGATTGGTTTGGCCCTTGGAAATCGCCTCCTTGGACCTGACTCCTCTCTCAGATGCTGCTACTTCTATTATTCACAATAGGAGGTGGATGAAGCAGGGTGAATTCACTCAAACACTGGTTCAAGTACTTATTTACTGATAATTATATTTTATTGAGTAATTATCAATAATGCCACAACGCACACAATCTGATTACAAAGTCATTGTATCACACAACTAACTGCATGTGATACTGTCGTTACTGCGATTCACACTCGCATAGCTCCATTACCCAATAATTCAAGTATAGTATTTTATGAATTATTGATTCGATACTGTTATTAGAATTATTAACTAATTGCAATAATTATAATTAGTTATTCGCCGAGTTAACTAACTGTAACTCAGTTTAACGCGATATACTATTCACAGCCCGAATAACTAATCTGGTTATACTCTGGTATCGTCTGATTGAAAACGCGATCCAGGTTCTACTCTGGTTTTAGCTGGTAATAACGACTGAGAAGCTATGAGCTAAAGCTGGTAATATACAAGCTACTATACAAGGTGCTGATGCTAACAAAAGTAAAAACTAAAGCTAGAGCTATGCACGTGCTTATATAGGCCGAAGCACCATGCTGGAGCACGTGACAACCCCACCCTAGATCATTTGGAGGCGAACGATGCCCACATCGTAACAGTATATTTGTTTATAGTAATTATAATAATACTCATATCAAAAATAATAATAATAGTAGTTGTAGTAATAACAATAATAATAATAATAATAATAATAATAATAATAATAATAATAATAATAATAATAACCATAATGATTTTTTTTTCAAAAGTTTAAAAAAAGTCGTTTGAAAAAAAATCACCTTATCCTAAAGTTTCTATAGAATTTCCAAAAATAAGTCAAAAATCGCATAGAATTCCACAAACGTATTGGTTTCTTTGCAGTTTTTTACCTTTGAAAGTAGATTCTTTGGGAATTTTTACATAGGGCATTAATATTAATCAATATTACATTATTTATTTATTTTAGGATTTTGTCCATCTCTGTTATCATTATTTCCTGTTCGAGAAGTTGAAGATGTTGGATCGAACTTAGTCCATTGATTAATTCTAACCCGTTGACATTATCTTCACCTACATTTTCAATCTTTTCGTCTAACATGTCCCAAAAATCTTCCATCTCCAACATTTTTTCCGTCCTTTGTGCAACAGGTTTTCTTGCCATGTATTTATTTAGCTTTACTGAGTTTTTAATTACTCTGGCATCCAATGCCAAGTACTTGATTACTTCTATCATAAAAATTTAAATATATTAGTGCAATTATTTAAATTTGGCTATACTTCGCGATTATTTACATCTTAGATTGGTGAAAACGATTCAAAATGATTTACTTAAATCGGAAGCAGTATGTACCCTGCTTAAAAAATCCGATAGATTCTTATAGCTATATGTGTAGGGCCTATACTTAATCATAGCACTTCTCATTGGATCATTTCTCATAAAAAGCATAAAAATTCATGAGAATATATTGGATTCTTTTGGATTTTTTAATCAGGTATTAGTTTTGGATCGTTTTCATTTTTTATTTTTTTTTATGAGAAGTTATTTTTACCTATAAATTGATTAGGATGCGGGTTTTTTTTCAGTAAATCATTTAAATTCCTGTTGTATGATTCTTCATAATTGTCAGTTTTATCATCTCTTAAATTATATACTGAAAACCCTGAAGGTTTAATTGTTTTCATCCAATATCGCTCATAATAATCGAATAAACGATCAAATCGATGTCCGAAATCACGCGTTACCACCTCTTTCAAGTTATTCAAAGTTGAAATAATCAATTTTGGTGGTAACAAAGCCAATGCAATTATCTGCTTTACAACCACATAGATTTCGGGGTGTGTCGTTGGTTTAATGGTTGTTTTATTTATTAAACCTAAGTCCCTTGCATTTTTGTTGATCGCCTAGAATTAAAAATGAATAAAAATGAATCTTTATAGCGACGATGAAATTAATCAGCAGATTATCGCTCTTACTACCAAAGTGGCAATATTGATCAATTCTGGAAGAAAACCTTAAGCAAGTCAAGGAGAATACAGCGAATTATTATATTTATATATACTGTGATTTCAAAATCTTGATTAAGATAGCTACTAGGGTACTATCGATACTTTCTGGCAATAACAACAATTGGAGCTAATTATTTTATAAAATTATGAAATTTTTTTTAAAGTAAATTTAATTACTTACTTGAGCATAATGGAAAAAACAGTGATTAGCATCAATATTTGGAAATGCAGTTTCCACAGCATTATGCATGCCAATCTCAAAATCAGACATGTAGAACTTAGGATTAAAAGATGGGAAGTTTGCTTTGATGAAATTAAAGACTCTTAGATAACATTCCTCACCCTTATTCGTCATAATAGACCAAAATATCGGTACAGCCTGAAAAAATTATACTGATGGTTATATATATAGCATAGAATATAATCGAGAATAATTCGTACACGTAGATTTAATGTATGTATGCAGCTCTTGTCTACTTGTCTAGTACTTTCTTATAGAATAAATAGCTATCAATTAGATCGTACATGTACACTTCATGAGTAGACAGCTCTTAACTAATGACCTGGTAATTTTTTGTCAATTGATTGCTATCAATGAGTTCGTACATGTACATTTGCTCAATAGAAAGTTCCTGTCTAATTATCAGGTACTTTTTAATGAATAAATAAATAGCCTACAATTATTTAATTAAAAATAAGTAGCATCAGATACTGATAGTTTTATTCTGGAATGAAGCTTGAAATGGATTCGTACATGTACGTTCATTTTGATAGACAGCTACATAGTCGATGATCTGATAATACGATTATAAATGTATGCTTCCATTGAACCTAGAGAAACATTTCTGTAACACAAAATTTTATAATACTTACAGCACTTTTACTTTTGCATTGCCCTTCAACTTTGGCCATTACTGTCAATAATTGTAAATTTTTTTTCAGAAAGTGTGGTACAGCTTTAAAAGTTGCATCAATAAAAATATTTTCAACAGAATCACTTATTTCTGTTAAAAAATCAGCATCAAATAGGTAAACATTTTGAGCATCCTTGTGTGTATTGTTAGTGATAAAAGTGAATTTTTCATATCTGGCAGAAATCTTCCACCGGTTATCTCTCCCATATGATAATTCACTTTTATTTATGTCTAACATTAAAGATTGTGCAAAAGCTTCGATGTCATTTGCTTTATCACAATAAATTCGAGTCGCTAAAGGCTGCTCATTTTTTTTATATTTCTGAATCAAACTTCTACATTTTTGAAAAGGATTTCTAGATGCAGCATCTGGATCTCTGAAATATTATTATGGCAATATTAGACAACCATCTTTAATTTACATGTATAATTATAAATAATATAATAATTACAGAAGATGATATTGAGAAATACAATTTAAGTTTAGAAAAATAAAATTAAAGATATTTACTGGATTTCTGAGGTAATATAGATCCGTTTTGTAGATAAACCAAAATGTTTACTTGCATCTTTTAGATTTTTACGAAAATCTTTATCACCTTTCAAATAAGGATCTGAGTCATGATTATGCTTATTATTAGTTGGGCTTGGGATGAACTCACCGTCCACGAATTTTCCCGATGCCGTACATCTACACGAAAGGTCACTATTTTTAGGCATAACATATTTAATGCATCGAACATATCTAAAACAATAAATGGATACCCTTTTAGGAAATTCATGTGGGATTACATGGGAACTCATAGGAGTAATAATCTATAAGAATTAATGTAGGAGTGTATGAATTTACTAAGAATCCATGTAGGAAACGATGAGTATCTGGATTCTTATATGGGATGTCCACTTTGGAACTTGTATATTCTATTGGCAGGATATTTTTTAACAGAAAACTAATTAATTGATGCTCTTTATATTAGTATTTGTAATAAATTAAGTTATTAATTAACTCAAGGAGTATTACATCTGTATAGAAATTACAAATCATTTAGATAAAACACTAAAATAGGAATCTCACAAAGGTACTGTACTCCAAGTAAGTTTATGAAAACTCATACGCTTTTAGGGTATTTGTATCATACAAGATTTTTGTATAGATTTTGGTATGGTGCAGGTTCTCATAGGAAATCATCGTATAAATTCACATAGGAATCCATGCTATATTTTTATATGGATTTGACATGGTGTGAATTTCCATAAGAATCCTTGTGAAAATCTACATCGGGATGTATGCTGAATTCATGTAGAAAATCACATGGGAATCCATCCGAAAAAGCCATGTAGGAACCCGCATAGAATCTAGGCTGGATTTCCATCTGGATTTTTTTGCCAGGGTAAGAACATAATATTAACTTAAACATATCTATTTTTTTTCAGGCAATCGGTACCGGGAATTATTTGTAAATGTTTATAGACTATAAAACTAGCGCTAAATTCGTACAAGTACATATAGTACAAAAAGCAATAATTTTTCGACTATCTAATAATTTTATTTGGATATAAAGCCTGCAAATAATTTGTTCATGTAGATTGAGTTTTAGATAAAATCATTTTTAAATTATCTCATTTATTAAATTAGGTATACAGCTATCAATTATATTGCACATATACATCTACTAAAAAAAATCTGCGATCCAGCAATTGTTTTATGATTTTTATAAGATACATAATTTGTACGGAGCTCGTATAAGTGCATTCCTTCCGAAATATTGCAGCTGAGATTATCTCATTATTGAAATGCCTATAAAGCCTGCCATTAGTTCGTGCATGCACGGTTGTACAATAATCAGCGGTTTAGCTATCATTTAATATGTTTAATTAGGAATGAGATCTACAATTGATTCATACATGTATGGTGCTGCAAAAATCTACGACTTACCCATAATTACAATTTTTTTAAATTAAATATGACATGCAACTGACTCACTTGTACTTATATGTACGGTTCTTCGAGAAACAACGACCTAACAATTAGAAATAAGACCTGTAATCAAATTAGACTCGGCGACATTAATTTGTACCGGTTCGTGTTGCCCTCGGCTAGATGGTTCTAAAGGAGATGTATTGAAATATCGAACCGAGAGCAACACGTCCCAGTACAAATTAATGATGCTGAACAGCGTACATGTACAGTTCTGCAAGGACCGGTGTTCTGGCCATCATTTAATTTTTTTTTTTTTAATAAATATGACTTACAATAAACTCATGCATGTACGGTTCTGCAAAACACAGTGACTTCGCCATCATTTGATTTTCTTATAATTAAGTACAAGCCAGCAATTATTTTATTATTTCATCATTTTCATTGTATACGAAATCGATAATCACTTGGTAAATATCCATTGTGTTTATAAAATTTGTGATACTAATTGTCCGAAAATGTGAATAAATCAGATTTTGCAGTTAGATCAGAAATGAGACCTTAGTCAAAAAATTTACAACATTAAGAATCCGATGATTTCAATTAGATAGAAAATCTGTAATAATTCCGTACATGAACGGATGTGTAAATGCCTTCGTTTGATAGATACCTGTACATGCACTTAACATCTTAAGTAAATACAGTCAGACCACGTTATAAGCCTATCATTCTGTCTTTTTCATAAACCAGGTATCACGATAATTTGAAAGAAAAACTAATAATCTTATAAGAAGGCCCTACTGCATTCCAACTAAGCGAAAATTATACTAATATTCTCTCAAGAACTTGAATATATAATATAAATTAAATAATAAAAAAAACTAAGTTGCCTAATTTTTGTTGTATTAATGGAAGCGATAACTTACACGACAAGCTGTCCATGTTTATTAAATGTAGGAGTATTTATTTGATAATAGGAAAACCCATTAGCTACCCATTTTCGATCCCATGCTTCACCTGAACGGGTCCTTTTTAATTTTCGCGGTGTTTCTGAATCCATAATTTTTTTGATTAATCACGGCACTCGATTAAATTATATTTGATGCAAACACGAAAAAAGCATTAACAATCTCTACCTATTTAGATCTATCGTGAATAAAATGAAAAATTATTTGACTGTCATTTGTTTTAAATCAAACAAAAAGACAGTGCCGTATATTTTATCAAGGCCATTCTCAAACAATGTTCCCTTTTTTCAGTAAAAGTTTCCATTTTTTTAATTAATTAATCAAATCTTAATACAGTTATAACAAGTAAAAAGCTTTTTATATTTTAAAAAATTGAGTATATTTTTAAAGATTGGGTATATTTTCAAACTATGTACTTTATAATTGTATATTTAAATTTATAGAAACGCTCTCTGATTCGCGCCAAAACCTTTCCGTCGTATCATTCGTTCTGTATGATTGAAAAATTTATTGTTCCGTATAAGACTTAAAGGTGCCGAATCACATTTTTATACAGACATGGAAATGTTTCGCGCTAAAACACTTTCAAACGCACATTATTAGTTAAGAGCTGCCTTTCAAATGAATCTACATATCTGAACTAATTGATAGCAATGTATTCAATGAAAAGTACCAGGTCATTAAACAAGAGATGTCTATCGAATAGATGTACATGTACGAGGCAATTAGATCGGTGCTATCTATAAAAAAAATGTCCATGTACGGAATGATTAATAGCAATTTATTCAATAAAAAATTACCAGTTATTAGTCAAGAGTTTAATGAATGTACATGTACGAACTAATTGATTGTAATTAATTCAATAATATAAGACCTCGTTATTAGCTTAGATGTGTCTTTCATATGCATCTAAATATCTAAACTAATCGATAGCAATGTATTCAATGAAAAGTACCGGGTATTTGGACAAGAGATGTCTATCGAATAGCTGTACATGTACGAGACAATTAGATCGGTGCTATCTATAAAAAAAATGTCCATGTACGGAATGATTAATAGCAATTTATTCAATAAAAAATTACCAGTTATTAGTCAACAGCTCAATGAATGTACATGTACGAACTAATTGATTGTAATTAATTCAATAATATATGACCTCATTATTAGCTAAGATGTGTCTTTCATATGTATCTAAATATCTAAACTAATCGATAGCAATGTATTCAATGAAAAGTACCGGGTATTTGGACAAGAGCTGTCTATCGAATAGCTGTACATGTACGAGGCAATTGATAGCAATTTATTCAATATATAAAAAATCACCAGGTAATTAGACAAGAGCTGTCTATCGAACTGATGTACATGTACGAGGCAATTAGACCAGTGCTATCAATAAAATAATTTCCATGTACGAAATGATTAATAGTAATTTATTCAATAAAAAATTACCAGTTATTAGTCAACAGCTTAATGAATGTACATGTACGAATTAATTGATTGTAATTAATTCAATAATATATGACCTCGTTATTAGTTAAGATGTGTCTTTCAGATGAATCTAAATATCTAAACTAATCGATAGCAATGTATTCAATGAAAAGTACCAGGTAATTAGACAAGAGCTGTCTATCGAACTGATGTACATGTACGAGGCAATTAGACCAGTGCTATCAATAAAATAATTTCCATGTACGAAATGATTAATAGTAATTTATTCAATGAAAAATTACCAGTTATTAGTCAAGAGTTTAATGAATGTACATGTACGAACTAATTGATTGATTGTAATTAATTCAATAATATAAGACCTCGTTATTAGCTTAGATGTGTCTTTCATATGTATCTAAATATCTAAACTAATCGATAGCAATGTATTCAATGAAAAGTACCGGGTATTTGGACAAGAGCTGTCTATCGAATAGCTGTACACGTACGAGGCAATTGATAGCAATTTATTCAATAAAAAATCACCAGGTAATTAGACAAGAGCTGTCTATCGAACTGATGTACATGTACGAGGCAATTAGACCAGTGCTATCAATAAAAAATTTTCTATGTACGAAATCATTAATAGTAATTTAATAAATAAAAAATTACCAGTTATTAGTCAACAGCTTAATGAATGTACATGTACGAACTAATTGATTGTAATTAATTCAATAATATATGACCTCGTTATTAGCTAAGATGTGTCTTTCAGATGAATCTAAATATCTAAACTAATCGATAGCAATGTATTCAATGAAAATCACCAGGTAATTAGACAAGAGCTGTCTATCGAACTGATGTACATGTACGAGGCAATTAGACCAGTGCTATCAATAAAAAATTTTCTATGTACGAAATCATTAATAGTAATTTAATAAATAAAAAATTACCAGTTATTAGTCAACAGCTTAATGAATGTACATGTACGAACTAATTGATTGTAATTAATTCAATAATATATGACCTCGTTATTAGCTAAGATGTGTCTTTCAGATGAATCTAAATATCCAAACTAATCGATAGCAATGTATTCAATGAAAAGTACCAGGTAATTAGACAAGAGCTGTCTATCGAACTGATGTACATGTACGAAGCAATTAGACCAGTGCTATCAATAAAATAAATTTCCATGTAAGGAATGGTTAATAGTAATGTAATCAATAAAAAATTACCAGTTATTAGTCAAGAGTTTAGTGAATGGTGACAGGTAATTAAACAAGAGCTGTCTATCGAACTGATGTACATGTACGAAGCAATTAGACCAGTGCTATCAATAAAATAAATTTCCATGTAAGGAATGGTTAATAGTAATGTAATCAATAAAAAATTACCAGTTATTAGTCAAGAGTTTAGTGAATGGTGACAGGTAATTAGACAAGAGCTGTCTATCGAACTGATGTACATGTACGAGGCAATTAGACCAGTGCTATCAATAAAATAATTTCCATGTACGAAATGATTAATAGTAATTTATTCAATAAAAAATTACCAGTTATTAGTCAAGAGTTTAATGAATGTACATGTACGAACTAATTGATTGTAATTAATTCAATAATATAAGACCTCGTTATTAGCTTAGATGTGTCTTTCATATGTATCTAAATATCTAAACTAATCGATAGCAATGTATTCAATGAAAAGTACCGGGTATTTGGACAAGAGCTGTCTATCGAATAGCTGTACACGTACGAGGCAATTGATAGCAATTTATTCAATATATAAAAAATCACCAGGTAATTAGACAAGAGCTGTCTATCGAACTGATGTACATGTACGAGGCAATTAGACCAGTGCTATCAATAAAAAATTTTCCATGTACGAAATCATTAATAGTAATTTAATAAATAAAAAATTACCAGTTATTAGTCAACAGCTTAATGAATGTACATGTACGAACTAATTGATTGTAATTATTTCAATAATATATGACCTCGTTATTAGCTAAGATGTGTCTTTCATATGTATCTAAATATCTAAACTAATCGATAGCAATGTATTCAATGAAAAGTACCGGGTATTGGGACAAGAGCTGTCTATCGAATAGATGTACATGTACGAGGCAATTGATAACAATTTATTCAATAAAAAATCACTAGGCAATTAGGCGAGTGTTGTCTATCGAATAAATGTACAAGTACGAAGTAAATACAGAATACATATTAAAAAAAAATCAACCGGTAATGAGACAAGAGTTTTTTTTATTAATTAAATGTACATGTACAAATCTATTGTAGGCAATAAAATAATCAAATTTTTGGCGTTGTAATTTTTTTATAATATTTATATGTACAAATCGAAAGCTCGCTTATTGTAGCATTTCATCGAAATTCGAATTTGACGTGTAGAATAGCAGCCATCTATTCGCTTATGTAGAACTATATTTCGTACCAATCTTATTTTATTTCATCGACATAGATATTAGTTTGTCGTGACGGCGCCACATATTTTCTTCCGAGATCCCAGTGGTTCGCAATCATTCCTTATTTCACTTGCATTTTTTTTTTAGGTAGAATTCCGCTCACTCAATGCCCAGAAAAAAAAGGGAGGATAACTTCAGTCAATAATCTAGAATTCTACAGTAAAATTAGTATTATCATAACAGTTTTATTATCTGGTTACTGTTATGATAATACTAATTTTACTGTAGAATTCTAGATTATTGACTGAAGTTATCCTCCCTTTTTTTTCTGGGCATTTTATAACTTTGACGAATTGTCACTTGGACGAATCGTGAATTCTGCGAAGTATGATTTCAGCATTTTTTAACTTTGACATTTTTTCAATTGGTCGAATTGTTACTTGGGCGTGTTTTTATTCCAACGTATTGAAACATTTGCATTTTGTGACTTCAACATTTTGTCACTTCGGCTATATGTGATTTAGGCATTTTGTTGCTTCATGGAAACGTATTTTGGCGAAATATACACTGGTCAGAATGTGATGTGGGGATTTTGCCTGCAACCCCAAATTGACGTACAGAGAAACAAAAAAAAAGCAAATTGTAGCTGAATAAGTTTCCTAAGCGAGCCATCAATTTGTTTTTTTTTAATTTTTCCCGGCCCCGTAAACCTTAAAAACAAAACCAAAAAATTTAGAAAAATTTTGTCTCGACCTTCTTCTTATGATTTCGCAAAAACCATGGCTCAATAAAATATTTTGCTTAAAGATCTTCAAACTAGAGATTTCAAGCTTCAATTTGCTTTTTTTGTTTTTTCAATACGATCATTTTTAACGAAAATACAGCCTTCCAAAAATCACTAAAAAATTTATAAAATTTTTTTGTTCCTTTAATTTTTTGGATAAGTGTATTTGAAAATCTGAAGCGTTTATTTGAAAATTCAAAAGCGTGTATTTTAAATTCTATACGATCGTTACAATGAAATTTCAAACACAATTGTATGTGTTTATTGCGTTATATACAATGTTTTGAAAATTCAAACAATTATTTTAACAGTGTATATCACATTTAATACTGTATCATTTTATCATTTATTATACTGTCAATGATGTTCAGTTCAGTCACAAGTTTTATTTACTTTATATTATTGAGGAAATAAAAACTTAACAATAATAAAGTCTGATGTACACCTCTCACATTACTCACACAGATATTATATATTCCACTACACAATCCTTGATTACTGAACGCGCAGCACGTCACGCGCGGAAATTTCATATACAAGCATTTGAATTTTCAAATAAGTATTATGAAATTTCAATTGGAATTATTAAAAGTCAATATGTCTTAGAATTTTCAATACTTGCTTTGAAAATTAAAAAAACAAGTATAAATTTTAAGTGCGTATATTAAAATTCATATTTTTTATCTTAATTTTCAATACCAGCTTGATTATTAAATAACGTATATTAAATTTGAAGCTTTTTTATTGAAAATACAATTCAAATATCTAGTTATGAAAATTTAATTCCTTTTGTATTGTAATTTTCAAATTATTTTTAACAGTGTATTAAACTTAATAAATTACACAATAAAATTTTGGACTTGAAATAAAACTTTGATCCTTTTTTTTCTGTTTTAGATCCCAACAAGTGCCAAAACTTCTCGTTTCTATTGTGAAAACAATAATAAAAACCCGAGTCGAACATTTTTTTTTGTATTTTGATTCATAAAAAATTGGTAATTTCATGAGTTATGATTTTACTTTAACATAACATTGATTAATTAACTTCGATATTTGTAATCACAATTGTTAGAACTTCGATATGATAAAATATATGAACAGATATAAATATATAGTGTTAAAGATATGTTGAATAAGTTAAAACCGGTCAAATTAAGTTTTTAATGTCCAAAACGGTAAGAACATTCAATTTACGTCTATTGTTTTGACTCGGGAGTACGTGTCACAAGTCTACATCAGAAATACAAAAATAGAAAATGCGAAAATCAAGAAAGCAAAGGTCAAGAATACGACAATCAAGAAAACAAAAACTGAAAATGAGAAAAACAAGCATAGGAAAATCAAAATGCGGAGATTCAGCCAGACTATTCCAGAATCTCATCTCCTTTATAGAATTTCGAAAAGTCGAAAATGTAACAAATATTAAGATCAATGGCACTTACCGACATTACGGAACTCCTCTACATATGGCCGCGCAAATCGGGAGTTATTATGTATTTAAAAAGTTGATAAAAATCGGTGGTGATATACACAAACGGATACCAAAAACTCAAAAAACGATATTACATAGCGCTTTGCGATCCTCCAATTACAAGATCATCAAGTATTTGATAGAAAATGGCATAGATGTTAATGTTGCGTTGGAAAACCATGGTGACACTACTGGAGAAACTGCATTGCACCTTGCTGCTACGACAGGAACAAAGGAAGTTATAAAATTATTATTAGATAACAATGCTGATATCAATGCTAAAAATATAAAAGGAATCACTCCAATTATCAGAGCTGTTCAAGCTCACAACTACGGTGCCATGGATACATTAATAAAATATTCACCTGATCTTTTTTGCACATATGAAGAAAATGGTGTTACTAAAACAATTTTTCATGCAGCTGTTGATTTTAATAACTTGAAAGTGTTATTTGATTGGTTATATTTATTCGCTGACACGGTTGATGTTAGTAATAGCTATAATAATTTTTTTTCATTTTTTGAATCTCAACGGTTACTTCATTACGCTCTCATCAGGTCTATCGAGGCCGATGAACTAATTATTTCACTTCTGCTTGGTGTCTGTGTTGATGTTAATGCTCTGGATTCTAAGGATAAGTTAGCTATCGAGTATGAATCCACATCAGAATGTAATTTACGTTGTATTTCAGCTATTAAGAAACACATTGTAGAATTAATTGCAGCGGGTTTTTATGTCTGTGATCGAAATATTACAGCCGTTAGTAATATGAAACGATTTGATCGTTATTTAGTTGAGTGTCAATTAGAAGTTGAACGAATGAAAAAAAATTATATAGAAGGCAGTAATATTACATTTATAGAGGTTTTACAAAAAAATGAGCGATACTTGGCACCGCGTTTGAAGTCTGTTAATTTGAAAAATATAGTCGAATGTGAAATTCTATTTTTAGAGTATCCATTATATGAATTTAAAATTTTCCAGAAATTGCGGAAAACTATGAAAAGAGTAACTTACATAAAAGATTCTGAGGAAGTTATTCTAAATATTTTTCATGAATTACATCTTCCAGATACTTTTATCGAAGAATTGTATTTCTACTTGTCAAATAATGATTTAGAAAATATAATTCCACCCTCTACACGGAAAAAATATGGGCTAATTATAGAAGAAATGTATATATAGAATAAAGTTTATATATAATCAATAACCACAGTATTAAATGCCCGATAGAAAATAATTTTGTATAATTACATATGATTTTACAGATAATCAGGTCTAAAAATTTGCCAGATCTGATCATATATAATTATATATAATCATGCATGAATGAATATAATAATTTATAAAATTTCATTTAAGTGTGTTGATCGTAAGATACAAGCAGCTAAACTTTTTACAATAAAAAAATTTTGTACCATGTCAAGCTTGCAAATTTTTTTTTTACTGTAATATGTTCAACTGCGCGTATCTTAGGGGAGACCGGGGCAAGACGGCCCACCTAAGCCGGTTATTATTCTTTGTGGCTTTTAACCATCAAGTCGATTTACTCTTGTCCAACTTGAACTCAATTCACCAAAATGTTGGTGAAGCTCCTGAAAAAAATTTTTTTTTTTTGGGGCAAGACGGCCCCCTCCGAAAAAAAATGAAAAAAAAATTTTTTTTTTTTTAATTGTGAAAAAATTTCCCGCGTAACAAATGTTTATATTTTTCTCTTTAACAACTGTATTTACTTTAATATTACTCGAAATAACCTTTTTTGATATAATACGAGTCATTTTTTCACTTCTGTAGAAAATTGATTATTGGTTTTTTTAACTTTTTCAAATGTTCTATTTTAATCCAAATCCATATAATTAACCAAAAAATGATATTTCTATTAAATTAATCATGACTAGTTTATAATACTATGAAATACATTTTCTTTTAGAATTTTTGAGTGGTTCATTTTGCCCCAAGTTTCACGTATCGGGCTAAAAATGAGTAAATAATCTAAATTTGTGATAATCAAAAAAAAAACAAGAAAAAAAATTTTTTGGTTAATTTTTGAGGTGGGCCTTCTTGCCCCAGGTGGGCCGTCTTGCCCCGGTCTCCCCTATGACCAATTTAGCAATATTCACTTTAGCAATATAAAAGCAATAAAAAATTTAATAGAGAACAAATTTTCCTAAAAGATTGGTTCTATGCATGTTTTTTGCAAGATGAATCGTGCTTATTCACCATTAACAAAAATTTGTGAAAAAGGTTAAAAAAATTGCTTTTAGAAGCTAATACAATCTACATTAGACTGGGCCAAAAAAATTGACTATTTTTTTTTCTTAGCTACATCAAGAATATTATTCAGAATGACAAAAAAAAATTTCATGAAAGTTTGAGCCTTTAATATTCATTTTAAGAGGTCTATCATCGCTATTTTTAATTTTAATTCATAATTTGATGTTTTAAGTCAGAAATGCTAAAACATTGAAGTAAAAAAAATTTATTTCCACTTATTCTTATGTAAAATTAAATTCCCTACAAAAAAGGTCTGACTAAAAATTTTTGTCAGACAAGCCGTTTTCGATTAATTAAGCTTAATAAATTGATATGATTTTTCGATTTAACATTTGTACTTTCGAATTTTGTAACTGACGAATCAATAAATATCTAAAAAAGTCCATGACAGATTTTTAAAGGAAATTTAATGCTCTACAAAAAAGGTCTCTTAAAATTTTTTGTTAAATTCACTTCTTTTTTAATGTCCCGCTAAGAAAATTGACGATTTTCGAAAAATTCGGGAAGTTATTGTTTTCATTCCGATTTTCGAAAGTCAAGTTTTCATCAGATGTCGACGTTTTGAGGTCCTAGGAAGCTATTCTGACTATTTTCAGAATGATGTCCGAGTGTATGTATGTGTGTGTGTGTGTGTGTGTGTGTGTGTGTGTGTGTGTGTGTGTGTGTGTGTGTGTGTAAACTCTTTGTAACTTTTGTCCTATTGGTATACTCTTTTTCTCACCTCCGGGCGGAAAGCGTCAACTTTCGTCCCGCTGTGCAAAACGAAGTTGTCGCTTTCCGCCTCCGTCGAGGAGAAAAATAGTATACACTCCTCGGGAAGTAAATAAGAAAGCCTCAGATCACATGTTTGTTGACCTCGGCTTCGCCTCGGCCAACAATTACATGTGATCTGAGACATTTCTGACTTTACTTCCCTAGGTGTGTAATATACTATTTTAATGAATTGGTATTGCGGATATAATATAAAAAGTTTAAGTATTATCGAAATACTCTGTTTAAGTGAGTGACTTATATTTTCCGTACGATACTGTAGCAAGTCCAGAGAGTATAGTAAGAAAAGTAAGACTCAGCGCGTATGTCGCATCTTTTTTCCCCGTGTTTATATTATACCTTTAACCTGCTTTAACCTATACATCGTTCTTAAGAGCATTCAAAAGATTAATTACATGATTGGAATTAAACATAATCATTTATGGATTCCTTTCTGATTTTGATTCTGATAAATCATTTATAATTGTACGATCTAACCATTATTAAAATTATTATTTCATCTTTAAATATTTTAAAAACTAATTATATGAGTATTAATATACCTTGTCACATCTAGGGTTAATACTCTGTGACTTATATTATAATTATAATTATTATTAATTATTTATTAATTTTTAAATAAATTTCATTTTTAAATAAATATAGCGATATTTATTTCCATAACCTTTCTTTTCTAATTCTGTCAATTTATAAGTGTAAGCATTAGAGTGTAGTGCTTATATGAGTTTTGCGGTGGCGCTAAAACTCGGTTTAAGCGTATGACTTAAACTCGTTTAAGTCATACGCTTAAAAATATTGCGTTGAGACTTATATTTGGTATGAGTATATTCGCAATTCCAAGTATTGCGATATCACTTAAATTTATAAGCGTGGGACTTATACTTTTTTTTCAGTGTAGTTTTAAACATATTGTCAGCAAAAAATTGAAAAAACCCAGTCTTTAATGTTTTTCTCGGATATTCCATATATTATTGCTTTGACTTAAGTCAAAACTCATTCAAATCTTGATTTTGATCACTAACATTGATTTCTGAATCAATACATGTACTTCAGAGAACATAATCGAGAATAAAAATTTAAAAGCCGCTTCTTCATTAACGATTTTTGATTCTTAACTTTTAAACTCTAGCATAAAACGTTACTTGTTAGATCTTGAAAAGCTCATAAAAAAATGATTGCATGTAATAGCATTTTCGAGCTCGAAGAGCTCGAAAATACATTCACAGTGATGTTTTCAAGCTCCTTGAGCTCTAAAACAGCGGGAAGTTTTGGGGCTGGCCAACAGGGTCAACCGATAGACAGATTTTTTCTTTATTATATGCCCCTGCTGCGGGCGCTATGGACTCACTCCAGTTTCTCAACGACCCGCCTGGACATGATGTTTCAAGGTCAAGCGCTAAAAGGCTAGAGTACAAAGGGTCAGAAAATTCTAGGCCACTTCGATGTCTACGTATTATTGCTACGCTCCAACGAATCGTAATACTCTAGTTTCAATTTTTCCTAAGACCTTAAAAGAATGGTATCTGCTGGAAATTAGAATTCTGGAAATTGAACCGTCATCGATATCGTCTGTTTTATAGGAGTTTTTTTCGTCGCAATGAGCAAATGTAATTAAATGATTAATTACAAATCTAGGGTTTATTATTGAAAACATTATAAACAAGAATCTGACGTGTAGGTTTAATAAATAAGATTTAAGCTTCAAGATGAAATAATAATTGAATCATTTTACATAATTTTTTATTGAATAAAAAAATATTTTGTAATGACATGTGAGTTTGATACTATGTAGAATTTTTTATAACAAAATAATGCACTTGTTTTTGGGATTCATTGGAGATTTTAAGGAACAATTGAAATCTTTTGAGAACTCTGGGATATTCGAAAGTGGCCAATTCACACGCTTATCATAAGATGTCTGGCTAGAAGTATAGGTCCAAGATTTCGGTGAGCAATTTATATTCCCGTACGCCAACCAGAATAATTGATTGGATGTATACAGTCGAGCTAAGTTCGGTTCTTCTCCATGTTCTTTAGCCCACTCCTGATATGCTGAATAAGCCAATTCAACACCCATTTGTTGAGTGATGGTGCCCTTCAAGTTAACTATACCGTATGCCTAAAAAATAATAATTTTAGTTTCTCGACCCTACACGGAACGAAAATTATGGAAAGTTTAGCTATGCATTATGGGAATAGTTCCCATAATGATTTGGGAATTGTACCCATTCTACTATAGGGATGGTTCCCATATATTATGGGAACCATCCCTATAATAGTATGGCAACCAATCCCATAATATTATGGGAACCGTTCCCATACCACTATGGGGACCATTCCCATAATGGTATGGGAACTATTCCCATACTATTATGAGAACTATTTCCATAATGGTACGGAAACTATTCCTATAATATTATAGGAACCATTCTCATAATATCATAAAAATTTTTTTTCTTGATCCCCGACCCGAAAGTACGGACTTTCTGGCTGCTTCTTGCTCCAGAAAGAACGACTTTTGTGGCTTACACGAATTACAGCGCGCTCTGGTGGACTACGTTTATTTTCTGGCTCAGTCCTGCAACTATATTCATAAGCGCGCTTGTGTCAGTATACTCACACTATGAGTTATACACTTAAAGTGTATAGTATACAGTGCCGGCGTACTGACAGCTCAACATAACCAACAACATAACCAACACTGATCATTTTAAATCATGATAATTATTATAATTATTAAGAGTTAATGGCTTTCAACGATTATAACCGTATGAAAATTTTATTAATTAATTAAAAAAATTAAAACTTCAATTGAAAAAAGGAGAACGTAGTTGTAATTTCACCGAAGTATATAATTTTAATAAAATTACTTGCAATTGATATCAATCAGGAGTTAAACGAAATTTGTTGAATAAATTTTAGCCTATAAAATTTGAAAATTGGAATTATAAAATTGACATGAAGATTATACTGAAATTTATTTTACAAATTTCGTTCAGCTTCCAATTGAAATCAACTGTAAATAATATTTTTTTAAATCTATATCTTAGCGAAATTACGACTACGTATTTCCTCTTTTACTTAAGGTTTTAATTTTTTTTTAATTAATTAATATAATTTTGATACGGTTAAGACAATTGAAAATTTTTAAAAATTGGGGACACTATCTGAGCTCCAGGATGGCCTGCAGGGTCAACTATTTTTCAGATTATTTTTTTTTTTAGCCCGCCCCGACCAGCAAAACCTCGGATTTGCAAAAGTCGGGCAAGCCGCCCCCTCCCCCCACCTTTGTCTGTATTTCCGTACTATCGGTTGGAAATCAAGAAAAATAGTATACTACCCACGGTCAAAAATTTGGATGCTCTGACGCAAGGAATATAGATGCCTCGGTTTCGCCTCGGCATCTATATTCCATGCGCCAGAAAATCCAACTTTCTGGCCTAGGGTAGTAATATACTATTTGCCAAATAGTGTAGAAATTTCCCTCATGATATGGAGAGATTCAAATGAAGCTTCTTCGACGCTAAATTTGATGAAAAAAAAAAAATTTTGTTAAAAATTTTAATGTTTTTGCCGAATACAAATTTTTTTTTCAATGTTTGAATTTTAGTTTTTATATTTGATAATATTTCTGTGTATTGTAAAAGTGATTACCACACTTTTCTTTAAATTAATTTTTTCATGATAGTATGGGTATCATTCCCATAATTATAGGAACTATTCCTATAATTATGTGGAAACATTCCTATAATTATAGGAACTACTCCCATAATTTATAGTCGTCATTCCTATGATGGTATAGGAAAAAATTTCACAAAATTATGAGAACAGTTTCCATAATTTTCTTTCCGTGTACGTGGATTCTCCACAAATTTTCACCAAATCGTACTTGGGTTCCGTATCCTCCAGTGTAGTTGCTGTACTTTTCAACGATACACTTCTCCGTTTCATTATTCAGATACTTTTCTTCGAAATCAACTGAAAAATCAACAGCTCGACCAACTTCATAACCAATAAGGGCTCCAATCGCACCGTAGTTCGTGTAGTTATAACGATTTGTGTTGATCAAAAATTTGCTCAGCCAATCTGTTATGACTGCAATATAAAAGTTAAGAATATAGTTTGTGAGCCTGGTTGAAAAGAATAATTAAATAACACAATTACCAAGAATATTTTCACGTCGACAATAGTAAGATTCTTGAGCTGTACCCATGGTCATGATTGTAAAAATATCTTTCCAGTCATACAAATTATTTGGCTTACCAAATGCTGTTAGTTTCCGGTTCATTGTAAATGATTGAATACTCAAAAGATTACCCAAATAATTATCCTTAGTGATTTTAAGATCTTCGAAATATTTATCTAATTTTTCATCGTCCAATACTTCCTCAGGATAACCCACAACAGCCATTAAATTTTCAATTTTTTTAATCATTTTTTCTTTAGTGTGAGCGTCCAAATTTTTCGATTTTAGAGTATCCAGCAATTTTCGTTTAATGTTTGAAAAAATAAGGCCAACATTTTGTTTAACCTCTTGATTTACTGGATAATTGCGTGCATAGTGAGCTCGTGCGATACTCGGTAAGTAGGTTTTGGCTTCTGCGAAACAGTCATGGGATCCGATGAGTTGCTGTTTGAAGAATCCGTAAGTTTGAGCAAAGTTATACAGAGTCACGGATTTAATGAAAGGTATCGAAAATTGAATTGTTTTCCAAATTGCGTAGTTTGCTTGTACCCTTTTCGAAGTTTCATTCATCAACTTTTCAAAGTTTGTTATGTATTTTTTATTCCAAACAGCTACAAGGGTTTTGTCGTCATGAGAAAAGTATGGGAGCAAGTGATTATTAAAATATTCAGCCCAATTTATACTGGGCCATGTTTGTTTTATTTCGCCAAGTGACATTGAGGTGAAAGTTATGTTAACTGACGAGTAGCTGGTTGCTTGGTTGGTTCCATAAATAAGTTGCTTTTCGAATTCAAATGCTGCCCTAAGATCTTCTTTAGCTCGTGTTGCGTGAGCTCCCAAAAATTTAGCAACATTGATCATATAGTTGTAGTAATAGCTCATTAAACCGAAATTCTGGACGTTTTTCACATATTCATAGGAAAATTCTAGCTGTGGTGGATACAACTATTTGAACCAAAAATAAAATTATTTTTATGAGAACAGAAATAATGGCAATGGTTTCGAATCATCTTTAAATAAACAAGTATTTCCGCATGAAAAAACTTTATACGTGAAAACATATATGATAGAATATATGAATATCATAATGTGATATATTGTACAATATATAAAATAATATTTATATTTTTGCCGTATTAATATATGATAATATATTGAAAAAAAATATATATTGCTAGAATATATTATCAATATATTTATCAATATATGACTTTTTATGTATGTTTTATATATATATTTTAATATATCTTTTTTATATTGATATATTATATTGAAAGTAGTATATTAATTAATATATAGTATTTTTTATATTTTTTATATATGTTTTCCAATATATTGCAAAATATATGGTTTCCAATATATTGTAAAATATATGTCACTTTTTTTACTTTTTTTAGGTTATTGCCAGTAAATATAAGGTCAATGAAAAGAAGGAAAAAAAATAATAAATTTGACTTTTTTTGTGGAATTGTGTAGAAATTGAAAAAGTATATTGAAAAAATAAAATTTTCAATATATTGCGAAAAATATAAGTTTTAATATACTGGAAAAATATAATTCCAATATACCGCGAACCATATATTTAATCATACAAATTCGTTCATATATAATCAATTATATAGAGACCACACTGAAAAAAAAGTTTTTTTCCTCCCAGGATACAAAATATTTTTATCCGAGTATTTTAATATCCAGTATAAGTTTCTTAATATTAAAAAACTGGTATTTTTCCCCTGAGAATACCTAAGTTTTTTCTAGAGCTAAACCTTAATGCTGCGTTACCATCCCTGTGGAAAAGGTCTTATAAAATCTCATAAAAAAAATTGGCTATGAGAAAACGATCAGTATTTGTCCGCGAAAAATCTCAAAAATTCTGATACAATTATTTTCTCATAGATGGTGCATCAAAAAAAATTTTTTCTCAAAATTCTCATATAAATTATCAGAATCTATAAGAAACAGAAGGTGTAATATTGTGATTATAAGTACTTATAAGTTTTCGAAAAATGTAAAGTCTACAATTGAGTAGATTTTGGAAATGAATAAGATTATATGAGACGATTTCTGAAGTAATCATACAAGATTTGATACTGATTAATCAATGTGAGTACAGTGATTTTCCATATAGTAACGAAAAAATTTATGAGATTGATTAAGTTATAGTTTCTTTAGTATTGATTGAGGTTTATATGCTAAATTATTGAATTTTTTTGCATGAATTCAAAAAGTTTTTATTATGTATACTCAAGAATATTTGTATGAGTATTTATGCGGAAAATCCTTAGCAATCTATTCACGAAAAATCTATGAAATTGAGTCAGTTTATTTATTCATCAAAAATTACTCAAGTAAACATTAATATTAAATATTAAAGTCATGATGTGTTATGGGATATACCATAGTACAACCCAAACAGGTACCTGTTGGTCTGTCAAATGACAGATGATTACTCAAATAAAATCGTATTGAAATTTGGAATATAACACTTCTGAAATAAATGTCTTACCAGGGACACTACAAATCGTAGGCGCGATCTCGTGGCGAGCACCGAACTACTCCCGCTGCTGCTGCCTAGCACCGGTGACTTTCCCCTTTTCCATATCGATCTTTTCTCCCGAGAAATTTTTTCTCTTGGCTTAAGCAACTTTTGTTATTTTGGTCGGAGTATACAAAAATACTTGCTTGAAAAGAATAGTACTTGTTCCGAGAAATTTTATTCTGTTTAACCAAAAAAATGCAATATTGCTACAAAAAAATAAATGTATCTTGCACCAAAAAAAAAAAATGGGGTAAGATACATTTCTGGGTTTGTAAAAAATCACATAAAAACTTATATTTTCACTCATCTCCGAACAGTTAAATTATTCAAAGTGCAAAAAAAAGTGATAATATTAGTATTTTTGGTGTAAATTCTTATAAAAAAAAATGAAGTTAAGCAATTATTTTTGAATGTATCTGATAAAATTAATATTTTATGTGAATGGAAATTATTTATAAAATCTCATAAGTACTCCATAATATTTTATAAGTAATAGCCTTCTAACTAAAACTTACAAGAACTCATAAATCACATAGCTTTTAAATTAAAATTAAATCTTTTAAGTTTTCACAAGTTAATTCGATTATAGATTTTCTTACTAATTCTCATAAAATTTTTATGAGAAAAAAATCTGCATTTGTCCATGTGATTTCTGATTCAGTCTCATAAAATTTCGAAGAAATACATGTTAAATATTTTCTCATAAAATATGACAAATATTTTATGATATTCAATAAGATATTATCTCCTAGGATAACTCTTACTAAAACTTATAAATTCTGAAAATTTCGTATAAAAAATTAATCTTATTGAGATTTTGTAAGTATTATAACATCGGAATTCGCCTGATCAATTCTTATTGAAAATACATTAGAATAAACTGTAACAATCTTATAGAAGTGAAAGAACTTATTCAATCTCATAATCGTTGGCGGAATTCGAGTCACAAAATTTCATAAATTAAAAAATCTTACTTATTCTTTTGAAAATCTAGTACGGAAATCATGATAGGAAAACATCAAAAGCTTTGACTCATAGATTCTTATAAAAATTCATATGAGAATTTTTTTAAATCTTATAGATATTTTCGAAGCTCATAGATTCTCATAAAAAATATTCAATATCTTATCAGAATTTATGAGAGCTTTTCCACAGGGTATAGCAACCGCAGTAATTATAATTACATCCTAATCACTACATTTTATAGAAATTAAATTTTCCAGTAATTTTATTATAAATACAACTTTTAAAATTAGAAGTTAATTTAATATTATTAAAAAAAGGCTCGTAGTAAAATAAACATTACTTAAATGTGTCAACTGAATGAGGTTAAGTCAGCCATATTTTTTATTTTGGTATTTTGCTGAGAAGGAAACCGAGTTTTTTAGCAATCAGAATACTTATTAGTGTGGGAAAAAAACTTTGGTATTTTAAAAACTAGAATACCAGGTTCTTTACGGGAGGGAAAAATTTTCTAGGTGGAAAAAAACTTTTTTTCAGTGCATATACCACTAATTATATGAGTCAAAATATATGGATATATACATCAAGTTTATTATATTATACTTATAAATTATATATATACTATCCATATATGACAAGAATATATTGAGCATTATATGAGATAATATATATAGAAAAATACAAAATATTTTATACAAGTAAATATATTATGATAAATATATAATTCAATATATGTAAAAAACATATATTTTTCAATATAGATATTTTTGCCGCTATATATTTATCACATATTCACCATATATTTTTTTATATACTTTTAACAATATGTAGCTTTTCCATGCGGGTTAACTTGCCGGTACTTAAATATTTCAATAAAAAAAATCAAAAATAAAATCTGAAGACCGCTCTACTCTGCGTGCAAACCCCCAACGTTCCGCTTCAGGCTCGCAAAAAGTTACATTTCACATTAAGATTTAAAATTTTAATAAATCGAAAATCCAAAGTAAACGAGCGTTATTTAAATTCTTGTTTATAATTATCTAGACTCGATTTTCGAAAATTGGACTAAAACCAATGACTTAAGTCAATTGATTGTTTTTTTGAAAATTTTCAATTTTCTTAGAGGAACGTTAAAAAAAGTTAGGTTAAACATCCAAATATATTTATTTCATAAAATAGATATTAGAAAAAACTCAAATTATTATTTGTACTGATAAAAATTTCGTTGAATTTCCAGTCCTAAAAAGAAATTTAAGACATTATGTGACTTACATTGAATGATACTGCGCCATCAGACATTGACGGCAAAACAATAAAATACATAAAACTTTGGCCAGACACATAACCGATATTTTCTGCTTGGCTAACGAATTTAATCCAATCAAAATCTTTTTCATTCCATTTATCACCTTCAACAACTGGCCACCCACCTAATTTTGAAATGACTTCTTTCAGAAATTCTAATCTATCCTCTTTTGCACCCGATTCTAAACAAAATTTGTATTCATAAATAAACAAATTAATTAATCATATTGTTTGTTTAAACTTCGAAGTAAAAATTTACTTGAATAATCATTATTTTGGTTAAGATTTTGACAGGAATCCATAAAATCTCTCAGAAAATTCAAAGGCTTCAATTTATGAGATGAACTTGAATAGAGTGTTAATGCGTCCAATGCCCCGTTCGCAGATGTTATAGATTCGAAAACACGATTCGTTAATTTTGGAGCATAAGGTAAATCATCAAAGTTACCACAGGCGAATTCGTAGAAATTTTCACAGGGATCAACACTCTCTTTTATATTTTTAACAACATCATATTCTAAAAACTTTTTCGATTAATAAATCATTCTCTGTAGAAGATTTTATCATTATGGAAAAAAACTAATGAAAACTATTGGAAATTCATCAGTATTAATAAGTTTTTATTGGTGACTATTAGTACTCCCGAGTCAAAATTAAAAAGGTGATTTGAGCTTCCAAATCATACATGATGGTAAAGAGGTTCAAATCATCTTTTTAGAATATGAACATCCATGCATTAAAAAGGTAATTTGAACCTAAACGTGGTAACTTTGTCCGCTTTTACCAAGTTTAGGTTAAAATCATCTTGTTAAAAAGGTAAAATAAGCCTCCAGAGCCTAAATTTATAAATCGAGTAAGAGTCTCATCGGATCGCGTACAATTGGTAAAGAAACAGAATGGAAAAGGGGGCCACTAATTAGAAATTGCTGCCATGATCGAAAAAAATTTGAAATTTAAAAATTCAAAAAATAATTTCTTAGCAATAAATGTTTTGTTGTGAGTTAAAAAATAACAAAATTTAAAATATTAATAATAAAAGCTAAACTTATATGAGTATGCGTTCAAATAGAATAGTACTATGTCATTCGAAATTCGAATTGAATAATTAGAGCCTTTGACTTATTAGTATATGATCAATTAATTATTTTATGTGAACAATAAATACAAACGAAGTACTGGAAAACGGAAACTGCCGAAGAATTTGAAAAAAACTGCTGAAACATAATCTGCTGCCGCCGGGATTTGAAACCACGACCTTACGAATATGAAGCACAACCACTGCCGCACTGCTACTCGGACGCTCACGATTAGTTGGAAATATCTTTATGTATAACAATAATATCATGCTAAAGAATTGAGCTCATTCGAAGTTACAGATTAAAAGTATGGTAGGCCATGGAGGGCTAAAATACCATTTTAAAAAGTGATTTACTCCCCCATACGCTAATTTTAGGACATCGAGGACTTAAATAATATATTACATTCAGCGGCAAGTGCAACATCAAAAGAACTGAGGCTTTGGAGGCTCAAACTACTGTTTTAATTTTGACTCGGGCTCCGACTAGCGAATCTTGAAACATTATTGGAAATGACATAGCATTGAATAGTATTTCATAAGTGATCACTAGTAATTCGATTAGTCTACTATATGGCATCACTATTGAAAGTATAATATCAGTGTTGATCATGTTACAAATAAAAAAACTCTAACCTCAAATTTTTAGATTTAACATATCTCTATATAAATACGTTAAAAAATTATAAATTGCTCATTCATCACGATTAATATCATTTGCATTATTAAGATCATTGAGATTTCTATGATAAATATGTAGATGTTCAAAATATTTCTAACTATTGAGTTCATGGTGTTGGCAGAATGTTACAAGCTTCAACTGATATGCATAAGGATTCAGGTTCGAGCCCCAGTAATGACGAATAATTTTTCATCGATAAAATAAATAATAAACATCAATAAATCAGTACAAATAGTAATCATAAATATATATGATTCGATCCAATTTTTTTTTTTATCGGGTTACACCATCGATCCTAAGAAATAAGTGCCATACGATTATGACAGTAAAAAATCGAGAACACTAACTAAGGACACTAATTATAATAAAGCATTCCCTGATTAAAAGAAACGATTCAAAACAATTCGAAACGGCTAATCTTTACTTCTACATAGACCCGGGAAAAAATGATCAGACCTGATGCAACATGAACAGGCATAAGTCTTCAGGCCTGATCAGACATGAAAAATGACCATGCCTGACCAGGCCTGATCAGGCATGTTCAGGTCTGATCATGTCTGTTCATGCCCATCCGGATAAAAAAATTATATATAAAAAATGGCCCTATATAATTATATATAATTATGTATAACTATATTCAATTATACATGTATATAATTATTGCTATAAAAATAAAAAAAATAAAAAATTCGGGCGTGTGCAGGATTTGAACCGTGGACCTTGCACTCGAAAGTGTAACTCGCTACCCACTGACCTAAGAGATTTAGTTGGAAAGTAAGTTTCGTATGAACTTCAAGTAATAAAAATCTTATACGTGATAGATTCTTGGTCAACAAAATTTTAGATCTATGAGCAGACATGAACAGCCATGAACAGACATGAACATATATGACCAGGCATGAACAGGCATGGGCAGGTATGATCAGGCCTGAGCGTATTTAACGCTTCAGACATGAACAGGCATGAACAGACATGGACAGGTATGATCAGGCCTGATCATGTCTAATTTCAGACCTAATCATACATGGACAGGCATGGACAGGTATGAACAGGCATGATCAGACCTGACTGTATTTAACGCTTCAGACATGAACAGGCATGATCAGGCCTGAGTGTATTCAACGCTTCAGACATGAACAGACATGAACAGGCATGGACAGGTATGATCAGGCATGATCAGACCTGACTGTATTTAACGCTTCAGACATGAACAGGCATGAACAGGCATGGACAGGTATGATCAGGCATGATCATGTCTAATTTCAGACCTAATCATACATGAACAGGCATGATCAGGTCTAATTTCAGGCCTGATCATACATGAACAGGCATGGTCAGGTCTGATCATTTTTTCCCGGGGACATACATTCATCAGTGAGTGAGGCGTTTTGGTAATCGAGGTTACTGCGCGAAAATACTAGATCATTAGTTTTTTTCAATAGCGCTCATTAGTATTTTTCCGAAAGGGTAAACCTTCAAGACTTACCGTATTTTATATTATCTATCAAGCATTCACGCGTCCTACAATTATATGTTCCTGTAAATATAAATGATATAAATTTTAACAAATAAGTAGATTTTCTAAACGATTATAGTTAAGGATTACCTTTATTATCAGGAAAATTAGGTATATTGGTTACGTTTTCTGTCACCACCAACGCTGGAAAAAATATTGCCAGCAAAATTGACCATATACTCATCCTGTAAAATTATTTAAATATTTCAGAGGGAAAGAAAAAAATCGTATACTAGATTGTAACTCATGATGCCGTGATCTTTACTAAAATTTGCTAAATTACTTTTAATACTTTTATTTATTTTATAATTGCTATAGTCAAAGTCTCAAATTAATTAGTTCATAAAACGAAGTTTCTGTCATAATTTCGACTAAGAATCACTTGTTAACATGCCTTTTTTTTCAGCAGTGGACAAAAAATAATTGTATTTAATAAAAAAAAAATCCTCGCAAGATTAAAAGTTTTTAGCTCAATTTTGCAAGTTTAGCTAACACAAAGGCAGAATCTATGTATAGAAAGCTAACAGAACCCTTTTGATCGAGATTATTTCTTCACGAACGTATAGAAAAATTATTACCTTGTACATGGAAAGAAAATTATGGGAAGTTTTGCTATGCATTATGGGAACCATTCCCATAATAGTATGAGAATAGTTCCCATACCATTATGGGAATGGTTCCCATAATGATATGGGAATGGTTCCCATAATGATATGGGAATGGTTCCCATAATGGTATGGGAATGGTTCCCATATTGGTATAGGAACTATTCTTATAATATTATGGGAACTATTCCCATAATAGTATGGGAACCATCCCTATAATATCATAAAATTTTTTTTTTGCACAATAGTGTAGAAATTTCCCAAAATTTGAATTTTCTCGAATGTTTTGTGCTGACAAAAAATTCTTGTTAAAAATTTTAATGTTTTTTTGCCAAATACGATTTTTTTTTTCAATGTTTGAATTTTTGTTTTTATGTTTAATAATATTTCTGTGTATTGTAGAAGTGATTACCACACTTCTTTAAAATAATTTTTTCATGATAATATGGGAACCATTCCCATAATATTATAGGAATGGTTCCTATAATAGTATGGGAACTATTCCCATAATATTATGGGAATGATTCCCATAATGGTATACGAACCATTCCAATTGCATTATGGGAACCATTCCAATTGCATTATGGGAATCATTCCCATAATATTATGGGAATAGTTCCCATACTATTATAGGAACCATTCCCATAATATTATGGGAATGATTCATATAATATTATAGAAAGTATTCCTATAAATTATAGGAACTATTCCTATAATAGTATGGGAACTATTCCCAGATTATGGGAATGATTCCCATAATGGTATAGGAACCATTCCAATTGCATTATGGGAACCATTCCAATTGCATTATGGGAATCATTCCCATAATATTATGGGAATAGTTCCCATACTATTATAGGAACCATTCCCATAATATTATGGGAATGATTCATATAATATTATAGAAAGTATTCCTATAAATTATAGGAACTATTCCTATAATTATAGGAATCATTCCTATAGTGTTATGGGTATCATTCCCATACTTATAGCAACTATTCCTATAATTATGGGAAACATTCCTATAATTATAGGAACCGCTCCCATAATTTATGGTCCATCCCAACCACTGCCATAATTTTCTTTCCGTGTATAATAAAGTTCAAAGTCGCAAATTTGTAAACGAGAATTTGGATCAAGTAGAAGCATTAAATACTTTCAAAAAGCTATTGCAAACATTAACTGTACTTGCAACAAACTAATTTATTAATTCTTACTACAATTTGTCGCTGCCCATCGTAAGCAATTTCCAGATTGCTTCCAATAGGTTCTTCTGACAAATCATCAACTCTTAAAAACTAGTAACAGAATTGAAAGAAAATTTTCTGTACAATTAGAACATCACTTTTTCCTTTAAGAACCGTTTTCAGATAATTTTGTCCAAGCTTTTCTCTGAGATAAAAACTCTAAACGCTAAATAAAGACACAGACCCGATGCTTTACTCTATGAACTAGCGAAGTGCACTTCAATTTTTTGACAACTTCCATTTGTTTACGAGAAAAGCTTGGACAAAGTTTCCATTTACTGTACAAGTGCAACAAAGATAGTACCGTTTATCCACTTGAGTGCAAATAGAGAAACAAATGAAAACGCGTCTTAATTGAATTTTTATGGGTATTTTATTATTACACTGTAAAAAATCACCGGGGTAAGTCCAAGCGGTATAGGTGTTAAAATTCTCGGTGTTAAATTCACCCCCGAAAGCGGTGTTAAAATAACACCCCAATTAGTGTAAATATTCTAGACCGGTGTTAAAATAACACCGCCATTGGTGTAAATATTCTAGACCGGTGTTAAAATAACACCGCCATTGGTGTAAATATTCTAGACCGGTGTTAAAATAACACCGCCATTGGTGTAAATATTCTAGACCGGTGTTAAAATAACACCGCCATTGGTGTAAATATTCTAGACCGGTGTTAAAATAACACCGCCATTGGTGTAAATATTCTAGACCGGTGTTAAAATAACACAGCCATTGGTGTAAATATTCTAGACCGGTGTTAAAATAACGCTGCAACCGGTGTAAATATTCTTTACCAGTGTTAAAATATTTTACTTTGTGAATAGTTTTACTTACTCGATCACTATACTCGTTAATAAATGATATTTTTTATTAATTTTCATAAAGAACTGACATTTTTTGTGTTTTATAATCTTTAATGTTAATACTCCAAGCGGACGCAATTTACCCCGCTTTTACAACGGTATTACTCCGCGTTTACACCGGTTACCCCGCTTTTACACCGGTTTTACTCCACTTTTACACTGGTTACCCCAATTTAACACCAGCATTTTTAATACCGGTGTATTACTCCTCCTACACCGGTGTAATTTCATTTTTACACCGGGCAGAGTTAAAACGAGTCCATTTTTAACACCGCTCTTTTTACAGTGTATAAACAATGTATATTTTTATCAATAAAGTAATAATTTATCGTAATAAGCCATATGAGAATCTTAAAATTACAATTATGAACGATATTCTATTACAGATAAAAATTAATAAAAAGATTAAATGCGAAAAGGGTCACAACGAAGAAAAAATTTGTTAGAAATATCGTTAATACCAATAGTTTAATGTTAGTTTCATTCCTTCAAGTATGAAAACTATTTTTGTAGATCATAAAGGTTCCTAGAAAACTTGAATTCAATGAGTTTCATGCATAGTAAAACTGTTTTGTAAGCGTTTAATAATAAATAAAAATGTATATTTTGAAAAAAAATTAGGTTCAAATGACTGCAGAAGAAAAGTGGCTGATTTTCTTTGTTCGATCAAAAGTTACTTTTGTAGAGAATTTAATCCCCTACAAAATTGCACCTTGGCCATTTTTAAATCAGTTATATTTAATGAGTTATAGAACATTAAGATGGGACAAAAATTTGTTTTCGGAAAATTCTTATTCGCGCGAGCGCTATGTGAAAAACGGTCATATCAAGCTGAAATTTGAACAGGATTTTTTTTTCGTGAGAGACAACCTAATTTTCGCATGAGACCGAAAAAAATATCTCGATTTTATTTGGCACACTCTAATATGAACACCCAGGTAGAAAATTGTCTTAGTCGGACAAGTTTGAAACTTCAAAATTGCTTTATTTTAGCTTAACATCTAAGTCTTGTTTTGTAAGTTTTATTCTAGGCTGGTATTAGAATGAATTCTACGACAAGTCTTTGAGTGTAACTAACTTTCAAATATTGGCAGGGAGCCTAGTATATGGTGGGGACAACTGAAACGATCGCAGCGCTCGCTGTGGATACAATTTCGTTAAATCATGCTCTCTTTGAATATAAACACATGAAAATTAAGTTTAAAAATAGTTCATAATAGTTATTGTGTCGTTAATGTTTGCCTTTGCTCATCGTTTGAGGTTGAAACAATATTTTATAATTTATTGATTCAAATCCGGTTTGGATAATGATTTTTATCATTGCCTAAAAATTATTTTTTAACCCTTCGTTACTCGCGCTTTACGGTGATTTCCTGTACAACACTACTCAAGCTAATAGAGTTGGCGTGAATATGAGTGAGACACTAGAGAAAGCGCGTGTAACGGAAGGTTAAAAAAACATTATGTTTTTTTAGTTACGATTTACAAGCAAATTATCATGAATTAAAATAAAATTATTTTCTTCAATTTTGTTAAAAAACTCAATTGACTATTCTACTATTTTTTAAACCATTATCATTGTAGTTGTCATATATTATTTGTTTTGATTTTATCGGTTAACCTTATTCTATTCTAAAATAATAGTGTTTATTATTTATTAAAATTTTTTATACTTAATTTTTTTATCGAAATATATTCAATTTAATTTTCTCTATCAAAAATACAATTACACTTTTTTATTTATATCATTATAAATTTTTATATTTTGATTTTATAACGAATTTTTATTTTTTACACTGATTTTATTTATCTTTTATAATTCTCGAGCATGATTTTTTGTAGCCATCAGATGTCGTTTTCGTCGCGCTCCCTGCCAATACCTTTCTGTTAGCTTTTTTTCCACGCGTATGATAAGATTCGTTCTAAGCTTGGATTCTAAACTTAAAACTACCTTATCTGCTAAAATTACTCCAAGAGTATTGAAAACTGAAGTTTGAGGTTAATTAGGAGTTTGTGTTATTGTTTATAAGTGATAAATGAGTTTAATTTTATTTGCAACATATATAAAGAAAAATATTTACTAAGTAAGTAAATTTTAATTTTTTAATTTATTGAATCTCAAGTTTTTAATGCTCATAATAAAAAAATTTGAATTTTTTAGAACGTCGTTACATTACAAGCATAAAACTGATTGCGTTATAAATTACTGTTAAAACCATGAATGACAACCATAGAAGAACATTTACTGTTTTATATTTCTAAAATATATATAACACTATACATTTAATGCCCAATATCTGATGTTTGTGTACAGAAAAAAAAACAATAAAAAATTTTTCTCTGTAAACATGTTTTCAAACTTAAATTACAAAATCTATTTTAGCTAAAAATAAAGTATATCTTTAACCTTATGGTAAGCTGAATTGTCACGGTGTATGCAAGCTAAATCTGCACACTGATAAAAAATTTATATTGACTCAAGAAATATTTTCTTGAGCCAAGAATTTATTTCTGAAGAAAACCAATTGTCTTGCTTCAAAAAATTCTTGTCTTGATTTAGATTTTCTTGGCTCTATAGATTTTGTATCTTCGATGGATAACTCTCGTGTCTTGACCCGAAACTATATTATCTTCAATCGATACTATCGAATTTTTCAAGCAAGACCACTTGTCTTCAACTAAAAATGTCGTATTATTATTTTAAGAACTTTACATTTTTGGTTCAAGTAATAATTCCTTAATAGAAGATGTTTTTAAAGTAATGAAAAAAAAAATTTTTTTTTTAAATAAATTTCTACTTTAACATATCTGAAGTAAATGAATGTAGTCCTAAAAAATCACTTTAAAACTTTTTATTTTTAAAATAAAAAAAAAAGTTTTTTTTCAAGCTGAGTAAATTAATATCTTGATTTAAAAATCGCGCCATTCTCGAAACGAGTCGGTAATGTCTTAAACCTACATTTTGCCTATCTTAATCTAAGAGCAAGAAATTCTTGAGCGAAATATGTCAGAATTTTGTTTCAAAACAAAAAAAGCTTCATCGAAAAATCAAATTCTCAAACAAAGAATTTTTTTTCTCTATCCGAGAATTTCAATTTTTTGGTTCAAGGATTTATTTCTTGAATTAAAACAATTAAAAATTTTGAAACAAGAACCACATTTTAAAGAAAAAATTTTTCTTGAATCAAGATAGTTTTTCTATCAGTGCAAGCTTTATGTTAGCGATCCAAAGCGTTACCAACTAACCTTGTGTTAACCATAGTTTGTTAGCTAATTTTAGGCTAAAACTGATAAAATTAGCTTAATACAAGCTAATTTCATTGATTACTTTCTACCTGGGCGTGTATACTATTAATTCGAAAGTGTATACTTACATTTTTAAAATGATGATTGAAAATTCGGTAGTCTCAGAATAACTCAGTATTAGACACCCAGCCTAAACAATGACGGCGTTGACATCAAAAATCGGATTCTTAATGTTCGCCTTTTGTTACACAATACCTATTTATATCACTGTTCTTTGAGTATGATAAGACGAAGCAATACTGAAATTTTATTAGATCAAATGTTCAATATTGAAATCTATTTTTTTCAACCAATGACTTAAGTCCATTAGAAATATATTTTATCTTTACGTAGGTATCTTTTTTTAATGTGGCTACCTTATGATTCCTGAAAAATATTGTTTCCAAAATTTTTATACCCTGGTAAAAAAATATTTAGCTGAAATCTTGCTAAAGCCGCAGAATGTTATTGGAAGAGGACGAATGTTCGTCGAAAAAACGACGAAATTTTCTTGTTCTTTTGGCTTGAATTTTTTTACCCGGGTACCTTATGAATAATTTTTAGGATAATATTTAAATGGGATTGTGGATCTAAGTAAAAGTCAGTTTAACATTTCGAAACGTATTAAGGTTTCCGTCAACTTAAATCATTTCCAGTAATTTTAATTTTTATTTTCATACGAAACAGCTAGAATCATTCAGTGCATGAAACCAAATTAAACTAGAAACAATAATAAGTTAATCGATTGCGAAATAAAAAAACGAAAAAACTAATTATGATAGAGATAATTAAAAAAAAAACAAGTATCGTTAATTAAAAAATTAAAAAAAAATGATAATAAAAATCTTGTCCCGAGTTTTAATTCGTTAATTAAAGTGTCTCTCTATCATTATCGCTTTACTTGTTATTATTAACGATTCAGATGAAATATTTTCGATACCATCAACGTGATGATATAGTTCAGAAGGTGACAAAATTAATTATTACATTCGGAATAAAAATATTAAAAAAAATTTTTTTTTTTTTTATTAGTTGACTAATGACGCCATGGAAAAAAAACAATAATAATAATGACAATGAAATTTACCCTTTAGCCTTATTCGGATTGGAAAAGTAGAATTAATAGTTTAGTGGAACAATCAGAGTTTAAATCCAATTAAAAAATTTTTAAAGCGACTTATTGTATCTTAGATTTTTTTTATCGTCCTGAAATATAAAATATTCATGAATTTCACGGAACTAAACTCTGATGATGACAATGAATGTTATTCGGTTAACTTAGTATGGTATACGTCTGACACTTATAGGAAAAAACAATAGGCCCAAGCTTGGCCGAGGCTTGGCTCTTCGAGCTCGAAAATACGTTTGTATGCTGTTGTTTTCGAAAAAAAACGTTTTGTACCATTTTTTCTCCAACGATATCTCTCAAAGGAATAAACCGATTGAGACGGTTGAGGTGGCAATCGACGCGTTTTATCAAGTTCTAAAGCTGATCAAATTTGGAAATTGATTTATCAAGTCCATTTTCAGATATTTCAAAAAAACTAAAAAAAAAAAAATTTTTTAATTCTTTCGACAACGGTTTCTCTTGAACGAATGAAGCGATTTTGATAGTTGAGGTGGCATTCGACGCGGCTTATAAAGCTCTAAAGCCCAGTCCATTTTGGAATCAATCCATCAAGCACATTAAAAGTTATCAAAAAGAAACATTTTTGAAAAAACTTTATTTTTGGAATATCTCTAAACGAGCCTTACCGATCAAGCTCAATTTTCTTTCAGCTTTAAGGCATTGACAAGCCGCGTCGAATGACACCTTAAAGTTCAAAATCGGTTCATCCGTTCAAAAGATACAGGTATTTCCATACGTACGTACGTACATACATACATACATACATACACTCGGACATCATCTTGAAATTAGTCAGAATAGCTTCCTAGGACTTCAAAACGTCGACATCTGATGAAAATTCGATTTTCGTAAATCGGACCGAAACCAATAACTTCCCGAATTTTTGAAAATTTACAATTTTCTTAGCGGGAAGTTAAAAATCTGTCTATCGGTTGACCCTGCGGGCTAGCCCCAAAACTTCCCGGTGATTTCGAAAACATTGTTGTGGTTACTTTTGTGTGCCATTGTTTTCGAAAAAAACCGATTTTAGCATTTCTTTCTCCCACGATATCTCAGGAACGAATTGACCGATTTTGATGGTTGAGGCGGCAATCGGCGCGTTTTATTGAGCTCTAGAGCTGATCAGATTTTGAAGTTTATCGTATAAGTCGTTTCTGAGAAATCAATAAAAAACTAAAAAAAAAAATTTTTTTTTTTCGTAATTCGCCAATATTTTTGAGTCTACTTGATCAAATAATCTGAAACTTTTAAAAAAGTTGATGGCCAACAAGCTCTTTTGATTGCTGCCTTAACCATCCAAATCGGTTCCTTAGTTAAAAAGTTATAGACTGGTCACACACACACACACACACACACACACACACACACACACACACACACACACACACACACACACACACACACACACACACACACACACACACACACACACAAATTTCTCCATCAAATTTCGGGGGTACCCAATTTTGCCTCCTCCCTACCCCGTTTTGCCCCTTCTTCCCCTATGCTTCCAAAAAAATAGTACTCCATTTATTTACTCGCCAATTAAGACAGATTATTGCATATTTTCTTAAAGTATAAGTTTTGAGGCCTATTTCAAATGATATTTATTAAAAAAGTTTACCCAGATAATTTGATTTTTTTTTTTTTAAAAATATGCAATAATGATAAATAAAAAAAAGATATTAATAAAAATCATATCACTCACTTCGGTTAGTTAATTACATTGTTTTTTTCATCGACTCCACTCTACTCGTTATGATGGAATGCTCTGATAAAACGTCCTTGATATTATATAGAGAATAATGCCACTAAAATGATTAAAAATAAAAAATTGTGTTGGCATATACGTGTCAGTCAAACTTTGGTCAATAAAAAATACATAAGAGGTATATAAAGACCGTCGCAATGTCAGAAAAATTAGTTCCTTGCAAGCAAATATCGAGCGTCTTCACCATGAATATTTTAATGGCTTGTTTTGTTGTCGCAGTTGGCTTGGCTTGCCAGGTAAGTTTTTCACTGATAAAAGTATATTTATAACAAATATTTTTGTGACTGCTGATATAATTATTTAATCTTACTGTTGATAAAAGGCATCTTTGACTGCATCAGTTCCAACACATGGCAATGCCGGTAAACCAAGTTCTGGATCTGATGATATCGTGGTACGAATAGTGTCCCAGTTATCTGAACAAGTGAAATCGCTTGAGAAGAGTTTAAAAGATGTTGCACAAAATAATATAACTCCAGCTATCACGAGGGTAACTGATATCGCAAATGAAAAGGCAAGCCTTGTAATTAGTCATGAAACAAAAACTAAGATCTATAACTTGTTCGATTCTATTCGAAATAGTTTAACAGATATTACTAATTCAGCTTCTAAAGCTGTGAGGATCGAGGATTTATCTGGAATAATGAATTCTTTAACTCACGATGCGTCAGTAGCTTTCGAAAAGAACCGAGACTCTATTCCTGGTGGGAAAGAAATTTCGAATACTTTCAATAATGTTCTCAACAGTTTCAAGGGAGAAAGTAAAAAAAAAATGTAATTAATTTGATTAATGTTAACTCTGACAAAATGTATATCAAATTGTTATCAACAATAAATTTCTTAATAATATGAAAAAAATTTAATGCTGCAATGGTTGGTCAATTTAATAACGTAGTAATAATTTCTCGCCCAAGCCTGGTCACCATTACAATAGTTGTCTACGTCGTTATAACGCAACAACACGGAAAAAAGAGCAGTTGAAAAATTGAACTCATATCTGAGTTTTTATTACAGTTTCGTATCAAAGTAAAGCGCTTCGGCTCTGGAACTGTAAAAATTACATTTTTATCCAGACATAACAAATATTACAGTTTCAAACTCCATATTGTCCAGTTCTCTATAATAAACTAGTCCAGTCGAGTTAGGTCCAAAAAGAAACTCTTGCTGGTGATAAAGTTGGTGATAGTTTTAGCATATTCTGAATCATTCTGTGGAAAAATTAGTCGGCCAGGAATTATCACCAGCACAAATCCTTAACTCGACTGGACTAAACAGATTTGATAATTTTCAATTTTATTTTAAAAATTTCAATCTCACACTGTAATTTTTTCTAAAAATTTTTTTAATTCTATTTCCTGAGACAAAAAAATTTTATTTTTACAGTTTCATACAGTAAAAAGTATTTCTTTTGCTTTAATCTATACTCAGAAAATGCCAACATACGAAATATAAGCTATTACCCGGGTCATAATATCTAGCCTCAATCTAGCCTCATCGAACCCAAGTAAGCCTCAATCCAGCCTCACTGGGTAAAAAAAGCATTTTCAGCCTCAAATGATGCTCAAAGATCCTCAATAAACCTCGATGAATCTCAAATGAACCCAGTCTCGACTATGTAATTTAAATTCGATTAGTATTATTTGAGGCGATAATTTTTTGGATGCGTTACTCCCTGTTTCAAGTTTAGTCGACAGAATTGTAAAAATTGGTAGGTTTCGAGCCGACATTTTCTCTGTATGACATCTTATTATGGAAGCGCATTAGCATGTTTTAAATACCAAGAAAATTAAAATAAATTAATAAATCTAGATTATTATTATTATTTATATTTATAAAAAGTCCTGTATTTGTCCTTAAAAACAATTGAACACAGACTAAATATTATAGAAAATAAAGTCTGTTTTTGTCCTTAAAAACAATTGAACACAGACCAATAATTATAATAAAAAAGTCTGTTTTTAGTCTAAACGCGATTTAAAACAGACTGAATATCATACGAAAATAAGTCTGATATTAGCCTGGATAAGGAATAGTACGGGCAAAAACAGATTAAATTCTTATATGTATAAAATAAATGCGATTTATAAACTTGAATTAAAGGAAAAATATTTGAATTTATCATTTATTTTAAAACAGATTTAATTTTTTGACCCGGGCACTACTGAGCCTTAATTTGAAAAACTTAATGTTTTGTAGTGATCATAATAAGGCAAAAATAGTTTCTCAAGTGTAGTTAATGTAACTATTTTTTCGTGCTGATTGACACTATAGTATATAGTCCCAGTAATAATAAAAATTGGTTAGGGAGATTATATTTTTATACCTGTAGCTGAATAGTTCAAGTTACCAAGCACCCGAGAAAAAATGATCAGGCCTGACCATGCCTGTTCATGTATGATCAGGCCTGAAATGAGACCTGATCATGCCTGTTCATGTATGATCAGGCCTGAAATGAGACCTGATCATGCCTGTTCATGTATGATCAGGCCTGAAATTAGACATGATCAGGCCTGATCATACCTGTCCATGCCTGTTCATGTCTGAGGCGTTAAATACAGTCAGGTCTGATCATGCCTGATCATGTCTGTTCATGGCTGTTCATGCCTGGTTATGCCTGAAGCGTTAAATACGCTCATGCCTGATCATACCTGTCCATGCCTGGTCACGTCTGTTCATGTCTGAAGCGTTGAATAAGCTCAGGCCTGATCAGGCCTGTTCATGCCTGGTTATGTCTGTTCGTGTCTGTTCATAGATATAAAATTTTTTTGACCAAGAATCTATCACGTATAACCCGGGAAAAAAGGATCAGACCTGATCAGACATGAACAGGCATGAGTCTTAAGACTTTCAGTACTTGAAGTTCGTACGAGACCCATTTTTCAACTCAATCTCTTAGGTCAACAGGTAACGAGGCGAACTTTCAAGCGCAAGGTCAACGGTTCGAATCCTAGACACTCCCATATTTTTAATTTTTTTTTCATTTTTATAGAAATAATTATATATAATTGTATATAGTTATGCATAATTATATATAATTATATAGGACCATTTTTTGTATATAATTGTTTTACCAGAATGGGCATGAACAGGCATGAACAGACCTGAACATGCCTGATCAGGCCTGGTCAGGCATGGTCATTTTTCATGTCTGATCAGGCCTGAACATTTTTTCCCGGGCACTTTTCTCTCAGTAAATGAATAATTACAATGATGTCAGAGATATTCGAAAAAAATCGTTTTTTACTATTTCTTTTTTCAACAGAATTATAGTTTTTTTTTAAATTGATGTAAATAATCTCCAAACACAAATCAAATTATATAAAATTAGATTATGACGATTATTATTTGTGTTTCTATTATTTATTGTATGTGAAAGGATTCCACATCCTCTTCCTTGATTCATTTGATAAATAAATTAATTACAGATTCTCGACCAAGATTTGATTAAGCAATTGTTAACAATGTGTCACAATGAAAAATTGATACACCAGAATTGATTACGAGATTAATGATATAAAAGTAAATAAAAATAGTGAGGAAAAAAAAATATCATCACTTTGAATTATAAATTGTTCATAAGTCTTAGTTACTAGTAACTAAAATCATGAAGCCTTTGTCGATTCAATTTTCAATTATGACTATTTTGTCACTCAATTTAGCGCTTGGACAAGATGTAAGTTTTTAAAAATTTTTAATTTATTTGAAAGTTAAATAACTAATAGTAGAAAATAAATAATATGAAGATAGAAATAACAGAATAATTTTTTATAATAAACACTCATGCCATAAATTAAAGGGACAGAAAAATTTTAGAAATTTTTTAGTGATTTGTGGAAGGATAAAACTGTGAAAAATAATCGTATCGTGATTTAAAAAAAAAACATTATATAGATTGAAATCTCTAGTTTCGGTGCATTTTTATGAAAATTTTTTGAGAGCTCCGGCCATTGCGCAAACATGAGAAATACCGCGAGACAAAAATTTTCTAAATTTTTTCTTTTCTTCGAGAGAGTCCACGGGCTGCGAAAAACTTTTTTTATGATACCAGCATTGAAACTTGAAGTTTCAGTGTCTCTACAGCTCGTCGAAACAAGCTAGTTTCAAGCAGATGCTGCAAACAACAACTACACGGAAAGAAAATTATGGCAGCGGTTCCCATAATTTTGTGAAATTTTTTCCTATACCATCATAGGAATAACGACCATAAATTATGGGAGCGGTTCCTATAATTATAGGAATGTTTCCCATAATTATAGGAATAGTTGCTATAATTATGGGAATGATACCCATAACACTATAGGAATGATTCCTATAATTATAGGAATGGTTCCTATAATTTATAGGAATACTTTCTATAATATTATAGGAATCATTCCCATAATATTATGGGAATGTTCCTATAATAGTATGGGAACTATTCCCATAATGCAATTGGAATGGTTCCTATAATAGTATGGGAACTATTCCCATAATATTATGGGAATAGTTCCCATACTATTATAGGAACCATTCCTATAATATTATGGGAATGGTTCCCATATTATCATGAAAAAATTATTTTAAAGAAGTGTGGTAATCACTTCTACAATACACAGAAATATTATTAAACAAAAAAGAAAAATTTAAACATTGAAAAAAAAAATCGTATTTGGCAAAAAAAACATTAAAATTTTTAACAAGAATTTTTTTCAGCACAAAACATTCGAGAAAATTCAAATTTTCGGAAATTTCTACACTATTGTGCAAAAAAAAAATTTTATGATATTATAGGGATGGTTCTCATACTATTATGGGAATAGTTCCCATAATATTATAAGAATAGTTCCTATACCAATATGGGAACCATTCCCATAATAGTATGAGAATAGTTCCCATATAATTATGGGAACCATTCCCATAATGGTGTGGGAACTATTCTCATACTATTATGGGAATGGTTCCCATAATATATGGGAACCATCCCTATAGTAGTATAGGTACTATTCCCATACCATTATGGGAACCATTCCCATAATGCATAGCAAACTTCCCATAATTTTCTTTCCGTGTAGCGAATTCGTAATTCAAAAATACCTTCATACAGCGGGCAGAAACAATTGTGTTTCTTCCCAAGGTAAGAAACACAATTGTTTCTGCCCCGTGTCAGTTATATTTAATGTTCATTTGCAGCCTTATTCCTCTCATTTGTTTACTTGTCACTTCAGTTTACTCATTTTGTTTTTAAAGTGACAGTTTTAATTAACTAAATAAAATTACTAAAAAAAAGAGAAAATAATATTTTTGTTTTATTTACTATTCAATAAGTGACTGTAAATCACATATTTCTCATTCTCTAACAGATTATAACATAATTATGCTTGCTCAAGCATGATCATGCCTGAATATTTGCCAGCCATAAGCATCCATGATCATGCATGAGAAAGCATAATCATACCCGACCAAGCATGCTCATGGTCGGTGAATATTCAGGCATGGTCATGCATGAGATTAACGCATGATCATGCATGATGAGGTCTGATGATTTGTTCCCGGGGCATTTACTAAATACCCTAACAGACCCAAATTACGGTAAATTACGGTAAACCCACCGTAAATTACGGTAATCCACCGTAAAATACCGATTTACCGTAAATTACGGTGGATTTACCGTAATTTACGGTGGTATTGCCGTAATTTACAGTGGATTTACCGTAATTTACGGTAATTTGGTAATCCACCCGAATTTTTTTACGGTAGATTTATCGTATTCGACGGTAAATTTACAGTATACCCGCCGTAATTTACGGTAATCCACCGTAAAGTACCGATTTACCGTAAATTACGGTGGATTTACCATAATTTGAGGTGGTTTTACCGTAATTTGCGGTGGTTTTACCGTAATTTACGGTGGATTTACCGTAATTTACGGTGGTATTACCGTAATTTACGGTGGATTTTCCGTAAAATACGGAAATACGGTAATCCACCGTAAATTACGGTAATTTGGTAATCCACCCGAATTTTTTTACGGTAGATTTATCGTATTCGACGGTAAATTTACGGTATACCCGCTGTAATTTACGGTAATCCACCGTAAAGTACCGATTTACCGTAAATTACGGTAGATTTACCGCAATTTACGGTAAATCTACTCGAATTTTACGGTATTCTACGGTAGATTTACGGTAAAAATACCGTGAATTTACGGTAACTCAGGTCTGCTAGGGTAAAAAAACTCTTTAAGAACTATTTTAAGGGTATTATTGAATTCGCTCGATGGCGTATTCAACATCTTGAGAGCTTCTTATTGACTTCATTCAGATGGTAAATCAGACGTCCTAATTATAAACGTGAACAAATTCGGAATTTATTTCAACGTAATATTGTTGTCTGGGATATCTTACATTTAGATTTATTTATAATGAAATTATTATCAAAAGTGTTGAGTTTATTAATAATAATTATTAAAAAATTATTCCAGAAGACTGCACAAGTGAAATTAGAAAAAATAACAGTAGATATTGCGCCAAATAATCCATACTTTGAGGATTGGTCTGGCGAAATATTGAGTCCTGGAAATGCATTCTCTCTCAAATGCCCAATAAAAAAAGATTACCCTGAAAATATGATGGTAATTTATTTAAGTATACTCAATAAATAATTTGATTAATTAAAAAATGAATTTTAAAATAGGGAAAACTAATTGCTGAATTTGAGGGCAATGTAATTGTTGAATACGACGTAAAAGTATGTGATGGGTACGAAGATGATGAAATTCGTCGAGATTTTTTCATAAATGGAGTGTTTAGTGAAAATTTTCCCAAAAATTGTCCAGTCAAAGCTGTAATCAATTTTATTTTATTTTACAATTAATTACTTTTGTTTAAATTTTTTTATTAAATTATTTTATTTAATTACAGGGGGACTATGAAATAATCAAGTACACAATTCCAACAGATAAATTACCATCAGATTCACCAGATGGTAAATTTGTTATAATAGGGTCTATATATGAAACTGGTAACGATCCATACCTATCAGTCCGTTATGAAGGTGAAGTAATTCATCAATAATTTAATGTTTATTGAATTCAAACGTTCAATGTTATTAGTTTTGGTTGTGGTTTTTTATTCGATCTTTTTTGAATGCACAGCAACAAAAAGTTAAATTTATGTAGATTTTTGTTGCTTCATTGCTGATTATTATGCAGCAATAATTATAATTTCACATGTTCAATAGATGATAAGTTTGGTTGAGGAAATAAAAAATGTAATGAATTTTTGTTGAGTTTTAGAATTATTATTATTTCTTTACTCCCTTTCATTTTCGTCCGGTTGTAGAGGAAAAATACAGTCAAAGTGCATTTTGCGGCCTCGGCCACAAAATAAAGACGGTAAAGTTGGGTCTCTAGAAATAAGTTCCTTTGCGAACGCCATACCGTCCTCGAAAATTCAATTTCCTGGGCAAGTATGGCTAAAAATAATTACTAGTATTTGTAGTTGACACCTCCAATTGTCGTAAATTGGATCACAGTTTTTTTTTACCTGTAGAGTTGTAATATCCACATACGTGAATTGTATTTTATTGTAAGATTCAGAATTTTTGAAAAAAGCATAGAGTTGCGAAGTAAAAATGTACGGAATTTACAATTTTTAACTTCCCGCTAAAAAAATCGACGATTTTTGAAAAATTGGGAAGTTATTGTTTTCACCCCGATTTAGGAAATCGAAATTTCATCAGATGTCGACGTTTTGAGGTCCTAGGAAGCTATTCTGACTATTTTCAGAATGGAGTCCGAGTGTCTGTATGTATGTATATATGTGTATGTGTGTGTGTGTGTGTGTGTGTGTGTGTGTGTGTGTGTGTGTGTGTGTGTGTGTGTGTGTGTGTGTGTGTGTGTGTGTGTGTGTGTGTGTGTGTGTGTGTGTGTGTGTGTGTGTGTGTGTGTGTGTGTGTGTGTGTGTGTGTGTGTGTGTGTGTGTGTGTGTGTGTGTGTGTGTGTGTGTGTGTGTGTGTGTGTGTGTGTGTGTGTGTGTGTGTGTGTGACCGGTCTATAACTTTTTAACTAATGAACCGATTTCGATGGTTAAGAAGGCAATCGAAAGAGCTTGTTGGCTATCAATTTTTCTGAAAATTTCAGATCATTTGATCAAGTAGACTCGAAAATATTGGCGAATTACGAAAAAAAAAATCGGTCTATCGGTTAACCCTGCGGGCCAGCCCCAAAACTTCCCGCTGTTTTCGAGCTCAACGAGCTCGAAAACATTATCGTGAATACATTTTCGAGCTCTTCGAGCTCGAAAATACTTTTGTGTGCCATTGTTTTCTAAAAAACCATTTTTTACCATTTCTTTCTCCCACGATATCTCGCGAATGAATTAACCGATTTTGATGGTTGAGGCGGCAATCGACGCGTTTTACTAAGTTCTAGAGCTGATTAGATTTTGAAATCGAATGATTCAATTTTTTTGTAGATATCCGAAAAAAAACGTTTTATACTATTTTTTTAATCAACGATATCTCGTAAACGAATGGGCCGATTAAGACGATTAAGGCAGCAATCGACGTGTTTTATCAAGTTCTAAAGCTGATCAAATTTTAAAATTAATTTATCCAGCTGTTTTTCCCAAATTTCAAAAAAACTAAAAAAAAAATTTGTTTTGAATTCTTTCGTTAACGATTTCTCTTGAACGAATGAACCGATTTTGATGGTTGAGATGGCATTCGACGCGGCTTATAGAGTTTTAGAGCTGATTAGATTTTGGAATCAATCCATTGAGCAAAATAAAAGTTATCCAAACAAAACATTTTTGAAAAAATTTTATTTTTGAAATATCTCTGAATGAACTTTACTGATTAAGTTTAAATTTTTACGGCTCCAAGGTATTAACAAGCCGCGTCAAATGACACCTCAAAGATCAAAATCGGTTCATCCGTTCAAGAGTTATGAATATTTACATACATACGTACGTACGTACACATATACATACACTCGGACATCATCGTCAAATTAGTCAGGATAGCTTCCTAGAACCTCAAAACGTCAAAATCTGATAGAAATTCGGTTTTTGCAAATCGGACCGAAACCAATAACTTCCCGAATTTTTCCAAATTTTAAATTTTCTTAGCGGGAAGTTAGAAATTTATTTTTTTAGTTTTTTATTGAATTCTTAGAAACGACTTATACGATCAACTCCAAAATCTAATCAGCTCTAGAACTTTATAAGCCGCGTCGAATGCAACCTCAACCATTTCAATCGGATAATTCGTTCGAGAGTTATCGCGGGAGAAAGAAATGGTAAAAAACGGTTTTTTGCGAATATCTTCGAAACAACTTAACTAAACAATTTAAAAATTTTATCAGCTCTAGAACTCAATAAAATACGCCAATTTGCCGCCTCAACCATCAAAATCGGTCAATTCGTTCCTGAGATATCGTGGGAGAAAGAAATGCTAAAATCGGTTTTTTTCGAAAACAATGGCACACAAAAGTAACCACAACAATGTTTTCGAAAACACCGGGAAGTTTTGGGACTGCCCCGAAGGGTCAACCGATAGACAGATTTTTTTTACAGTGTAGAAAAAATCTTATTAATAACATTTTTTTGAGATCTGTTTCTAAAACAAGATATCTTTATAATAAACCTCACCCTAGCAGATCCGAATTACGGTAAATTACAGCAATTTACCGTAAATCACCGCAACTTACCGTAATTTCGCCGAAAATCTACGGTAATTTACCGTATATTACCGCGATTTACGGCAATTTACCGTAAATTGCGGCAAATTACCGTAGCTTACGATAATTTAGGTAAATTACCGTAGATTTTCGGCGAAATTACGGTAAGTTGTGGTAATTTACGGTAAATTGCTGTAATTTACCGTGATTCGGATCTGCTAGGGTAACATCTAACACCGCAAAATAAGATCATACTACGGGAAAAATAGCGTAAATATACTGGAATAAAAATACGGCATTCTATATTGATGAATGTAGATCAAATTATTAATTTTTTACATTTATTAGAAAAAATCAAAGTAGATCGAAAAATTAAAAAATTATTGAATTGTATAGATTCTAATCTATACCTTTCATGTGAGAAAATCTAAGTTATTTGAATACTTGTAATGATATCAATGTAGATCTACAATTTGAAAGTTCGGTCAACACTGATGAGAACAGATTTCTTTACGATTTGAATAATATCCAGCACTACACAATACCAAATCTGAAAGACACGGTACCGAAATGTCAAGTAAAGACAGTTGTTTACGGTCAAATATCTGATTATCAACAGACATTCCAGTGAAAAGCTTCACATTACAGTAAAATACAGCAAATTTACCTTAATTATATGGTGAAATACCGCAATTTAACAAAACTTCTACGGTAAAGTACTGCACAGTTACCACAACTTTACGGCGAAAATGTGGCATTTTTACCGTAAACTACCGTACTTTCACCGCAACATTGCCGCAAATTTACCGCAGCTTCATCGCAAATTTGCCGTAAATTTGCGGCATTTCGCCGTAAATTACGGCAATTTACCGTAATTTGCCGTAGATTACCGTAATTTACGGTAAATTGCCGTAATTTACGGTTATTCTGCTAGGCGCCGTAAGTTACGGCAAATTACGGTAAATCACTGCATTTACCGTAATTCGGATCCGCTAGGGCATCGAGGTATTCATAAAATTGAAGAAACAGTGCGGGTACAGGGAAACAATAGAAAGTGTTGGTGGTGGGACATAATATATAAACACTTAATTGAAAAGAAAAACTCGTAAGTAATAGTTCAATTTTATAGATATAATTTATTTAAATCTCAGTAGTAATTCAGGCAAATCGTAAACATTCGGTGAATAATTTACAGTTTATAATACATTATTCATGAGAACTTGATGAAATCCCTGTTTAAAAGTTCTAAATCACCCTCATGAAAAAGAAATCTCTGATTCATTCTTATTGAAAATGTAATGAAAATCAATCGCAAGTTTTGGATTTTCATGCGCTTGAATTCGAGCTTTTAAACAAAGATACTAAAAAATACTGGTTAATGAGTATTTCAAGAATGAGGACTGGATATCACAGCCACACTAACACATGCACGGACTATCTCAATGCCAAAAGATCGCTTAAGAAAATATCTTACGTCTTATTATCATCGACCAGAATTTTTATGCGTCCGAATTTCACAAAATCGTGCACGTATCAATCTTCGATACACAGATTTATGTTGAACAATAAAATATCTATGCTAAGGTAATAATTAGACGTATGATAATTTATTGTATGATAATTTGGCATGTGATGTTTGATCGTGTGATATTATGACTGTGATATATTTAGGCAAGTAACCGTGTGTCATTATACTTAGAACCGCCATGTTCCTTGGATACCAACGTGAGGTTGAATATCCTTTCCGGGAAGCTTTAGTGCACCTCCTCCAGCACTAATTTGGCCATTTTTTCCTTCATAGATATTGTGCTGGTAGTCTAAATTCCAACTAGGACGGCGCTCTGGTCCACTCAAAGGTTTTGTGTGTTGAAAGACAATAGATCCTTGAGGTTCTGGGGAACGACGGAATCTCCAGGTTCCTTGGATGCCAACGTGAGGTTGAACGTCTCTTCCGGGAAGCTTTAGCGCACCACCTGCAGCGCTTATTTGGCCATTTTTACCTTCATAGATGTTATGCTGGTAGTCTAAATTCCAACTTGGACGACGTTCCGGTCCGCTCAAAGGCTTTGTGTGTTGAAAGACAACAGATCCTTGAGGTTCTGGGGAACGACGGAATCTCCATGATCCTTGGATACCAACGTGAGGTTGAACGTCTCTTCCGGGAAGCTTTAGCGCACCACCTGCAGCGCTTATTTGGCCATTTTTACCTTCATAGATGTTATGCTGGTAGTCTAAATTCCAACTAGGGCGACGCTCTGGTCCGCTCAAAGGCTTTGTGTGTTGAAAGACAATAGATCCTTGAGGTTCTGGGGAACGACGGAATCTCCATGATCCTTGGATACCAACGTGAGGTTGAACATCTCTTCCGGGAAGCTTTAGCGCACCACCTGCAGCGCTTATTTGGCCATTTTTACCTTCATAGATATTGTGCTGGTAGTCTAGATTCCAACTAGGGCGACGCTCTGGTCCGCTCAAAGGCTTTGTGTGTTGAAAGACAATAGATCCTTGAGGTTCTGGGGAACGACGGAATCTCCATGATCCTTGGATACCAACGTGAGGTTGAACATCTCTTCCGGGAAGCTTTAGCGCACCACCTGCAGCGCTTATTTGGCCATTTTTACCTTCATAGATATTGTGCTGGTAGTCTAGATTCCAACTAGGGCGACGCTCTGGTCCGCTCAAAGGCTTTGTGTGTTGAAAGACAATAGATCCTTGAGGATCAGCTGAGCGACTGTATCGTGGAGGGTTCGATGGCAATTTAGGACGATTCTATTATTGAAATATCAAAATTGTGATATAAGTATTAGAGGTAATTCAAAGTATTAATCGCAGTCGTTTTTTCGGTAATCGTGAATTTATTACTTACTATGTATGGAGCGGGTTGATGACCATCCTTATTATGAATTCCAGGTTCACTTGAGACGATTGCTAAAGTAACGGCCAGCCAAATAAAAGTAATTTTCATCTTGAAAACTATATATATACGTTATTATAATATTTTAAATGTATCAAACGTTTTCAGAAGATGGTGAAGAACTGTGATTGAACTATCCGAACGAATAGCTTATATACTTCATATCAAAGAATCATTTGGTATATGGGGAATCACCTTACACTAGTTGGAATGTGAGATATATCAAAAAATAGTAGGGAAGTGGGAATGCCAGTATAGCGCAGACAGTAAGGAATCCCCGCTTCTCTGATGTTAGCGTCGTATTGTATTTTCGTGCATGCGTATGTTCTTTTATTGATATACTTTTTATCACAAACCGGTTGTCTGGAGATCCATAGTTTTTTATGATATGTTTTGCATCCTAACTATCCTTGTTAAATACTTATACTATTCTTATGTTATTTGCAGTTTGAATTTAAAAATCAAAGAAGAAAAAAAATTTAGAAATTTTTTGTCTCACGGTATTTCTCGTGTTTGCGCAATAACCGGAGATTTTAACAATTTTTGAAAAAAATGCACCAAAACTATAAAATGCTTTTTTTTTTAAATCTCGATACGATTATTTTTTACCAAGTTACAGCCTTCCAAAAATCACTAAAAAATTGATAAAATTTTTCTGTTGCTTTAATTTTTTGCATTAGTGTATTTCTACATTACTAGGCAACTTTAAGAATTATTTTAATGATATGTATATCTTATAAAAATATTTAATAATATCGACAATTGTACAAAAATTAAACTTTGAGCTCGAAAACTTTTGAACCAATGGACTTGATGATAAATTTTTTTTTGGTATTCAAAAATTAAAAGTATACCTGAAAATAAAAATGTTGGTGCCAATCCGAGCTCTTAATAAAAATATTAAGGTTTGCCTCAATCCATTTTTCTATTTTCCATTTAAATAACATAGGAAAAAAATTTTTTTTTTCTTAGAATTTTCTAGCTTACAGACCACTTAACGGATTTTTATGCGCAATGGAATTTTATATGGGAAATTGAACGTTCTACAAAAAAAGTCTCTTATCATTTTTCAATAAATACCACTGTTCAGAAATTATTTAAGCTTCAAGTCAAATTTATAGTAAATTTTGAGATCTTCTCACTTTTCCGGCGAAACTATCAGTCTTATTACAAAATGTCATAGAAACTTTTTTGTAGGTAATTTTATTCCTTACAAATTATTACCAATAAAATTTTTCGAAATTCCGCATCGTTTTCAATTTATTTTCGTTCCAATGTCAAGCTCTTAAAATTAATCAAAAATCTATTTTTTTAAGTGCTTGACATTGAAATGGAAATAACTTGAAAACAACGCAGAATTTTTTAAAACTTTATTCGTAATAACTTGTAAGGAATAAAATTATCTACAAAAAAGTATCTGTAATATTTTTCGATAAGACTGATAGTTTCGCCAGAAACGTAAAAAAATCTCAAAATTTACTATAAATTTGACTTGAAGCTTAAATAACTTTTGAACAGTGGGATTTATCAAAAAATGATAAGAGACTTTTTTTGTAGAACGTTCAATTTCCTACAAAAACATTTACTGTGCATAAAAATCCGTTGATTGGTTTATGAGCTGGAAAATTCTAAAAAAAAAAAATTTTTTCCCGTGTTATTTAAATGGAAAATAGAAAAATGGATTGAGGCAAACCTTAATATCTTTATGAAGAGCTCGGAGTGATACCAAAATTCTTATTTTTAGTGATACTTTCAATTTTTGGATACCATAAAAAAAAAAAAATGTTTTTTTTTTTTTAAACACCCTTATATATATCAACAACTATCAAATTTTAACTCAAATCGCTAAAAATTTAAGTAAAAAAAATCTTTCCACTCTATTACAAATTATTGTCATCGTTCATTTTTTCGAAAATGGAAATATTTATATTCACACACAAACAAACATGTAAATGTCATCTTAAAATAAAAAAAAATGAGAGATTAAAAGCATGAAAGAATCTGAAAAGTGATAAGAATAACAACTTGAGAATTAAAATAGGGATGAGAATCGATTATATCCCCAACACTTTACGCATTAAGTTTTTTTTTAACGAAAAGTTTAAAAAATGTTAGTTAGTGCATGTAATAAAGATATCCGAGAGATGCATGACTTACAAGTACGTATCATTGACCTACAGACAGCTGCTCTGCGATAAGTGAGTCACAAACAAGACAACGCACATACTCACTCACACGATACAAAACTGCAATAAAAGAAACGGGGATTCCTTACTGTCAGCTCCTCAGCGGGGTTCCCACTCCACTATGATTTTTATAGAGCTTAACGTCTTAACATGTTTAAAGTGATTCCCCTGATATAATTCAAAGTATTAAAATGAAGTATAAAAGCAACCAGAGTCGATGGAAGGATCACAGTTTGTCAACGACTTCTTAGCTCATCTAATATTATTTGATTCAAAATAAGTATAATACAAATATAACTTCGAAAATGAAAGCTGTTTTAATTTGGTTTTTGGGAACTTTGGCACTTGTCTTAAGTCATCCTGGAATCAGAGACGGTCATCAACCTGCACCATACATAGTAAGTAACAAATTTAAAATTAGAAAAAAATATATTAGAATGGATACTCTAAAAATCGTATGATGATAATAACGAAAACTTCTTTTTATCAAAGAATCGTCCTAAATTGCCATCGAACCCTCCACGCTACAGCCGCTCAGCTGATCCTCAAGGATCTATTGTCTTTCAACACACAAAGCCTTTGAGTGGACCAGAACGTCGTCCAAGTTGGAATTTAGACTACCAGCACAATATCTATGAAGGTAAAAATGGCCAAATAAGCGCTTCAGGTGGTGCGCTAAAGCTTCCCGGAAGGGATGTTCAACCTCACGTTGGCATCCAAGGATCATGGAGATTCCGTCGTTCCCCAGAACCTCAAGGATCTATTGTCTTTCAACACACAAAGCCTTTGAGTGGACCAGAACGTCGTCCAAGTTGGAATTTAGACTACCAGCACAATATCTACGAAGGCAAAAATGGCCAAATAAGCGCTGCAGGTGGTGCGCTAAAGCTTCCCGGAAGAGATGTTCAACCTCACGTTGGCATCCAAGGATCATGGAGATTCCGTCGTTCCCCAGAACCTCAAGGATCTATTGTCTTTCAACACACAAAGCCTTTGAGTGGACCAGAACGTCGTCCAAGTTGGAATTTAGACTACCAGAACAATATCTACGAAGGCAAAAATGGCCAAATAAGCGCTGCAGGTGGTGCGCTAAAGCTTCCCGGAAGAGATGTTCAACCTCACGTTGGCATCCAAGGATCATGGAGATTCCGTCGTTCCCCAGAACCTCAAGGATCTATTGTCTTTCAACACACAAAGCCTTTGAGTGGACCAGAACGTCGTCCAAGTTGGAATTTAGACTACCAGCACAACATCTATGAAGGCAAAAATGGCCAAATAAGCGCTTCAGGTGGTGCGCTAAAGCTTCCCGGAAGAGATGTTCAACCTCACGTTGGTATCCAAGGATCATGGAGATTCCGTCGTTCCCCAGAACCTCAAGGATCTATTGTCTTTCAACACACAAAGCCTTTGAGTGGACCAGAGCGACGCCCTAGTTGGAATTTAGACTACCAGCACAATATCTATGAAGGTAAAAATGGCCAAATAAGCGCTTCAGGTGGTGCGCTAAAGCTTCCCGGAAGAGATGTTCAACCTCACGTTGGTATCCAAGGATCATGGAGATTCCGTCGTTCCCCAGAACCTCAAGGATCTATTGTCTTTCAACACACAAAGCCTTTGAGTGGACCAGAACGTCGTCCAAGTTGGAATTTAGACTACCAGCACAACATCTATGAAGGCAAAAATGGCCAAATAAGCGCTTCAGGTGGTGCGCTAAAGCTTCCCGGAAGAGATGTTCAACCTCACGTTGGCATCCAAGGATCATGGAGATTCCGTCGTTCCCCAGAACCTCAAGGATCTATTGTCTTTCAACACACAAAGCCTTTGAGTGGACCAGAACGTCGTCCAAGTTGGAATTTAGACTACCAGCACAACATCTATGAAGGCAAAAATGGCCAAATAAGCGCTTCAGGTGGTGCGCTAAAGCTTCCCGGAAGAGATGTTCAACCTCACGTTGGTATCCAAGGATCATGGAGATTCCGTCGTTCCCCAGAACCTCAAGGATCTATTGTCTTTCAACACACAAAGCCTTTAAGTGGACCAGAGCGCCGTCCTAGTTGGAATTTAGACTACCAGCATAACATCTATGAAGGGAAAAATGGTCAAATAAGCGCTTCAGGTGGTGCGCTAAAGCTTCCCGGAAGAGATGTTCAACCTCACGTTGGTATCCAAGGATCATGGAGATTCCGTCGTTCCCCAGAACCTCAAGGATCTATTGTCTTTCAACACACAAAGCCTTTGAGTGGACCAGAACGTCGTCCAAGTTGGAATTTAGACTACCAGCACAATATCTATGAAGGCAAAAATGGTCAAATTAGTGCTGCAGGTGGTGCGCTAAAGCTTCCCGGAAGAGATGTTCAACCTCACGTTGGTATTCAAGGTACTTGGAGATTCTAATATGTTAAGAATACTCAATAAAATGAAGTATTTATCAAATATTGTAAATAAATTCGTGGTTTTTACTACACACCTGTAATGTTTTTATACTAAAATAAATTGTACACTAATATCAATTAAAGAATCCAGTTTTTCATTTTAACCTTATAAATACATGTTCTTTGTTTTTATTCGTCACAACGATGAATAATAGTATAGTCACAACGTTTTGTTATTATTATTCACGATTTTCACTTAAATCAAGTATTTCTTCATCATCAAATTCTAGAATCAATTAATTGTATGAGCTAATTTAAAAACTCACTGCCGGTTCTAATTTCGAAAAGTTCGAATGCAAGACGGTAAAACTGATAATATACTTCAAGGCTTAATGCTAGGGTTATTATTTATGGTATATAATTGTTCTTATTAGTCTATAGCATATATATCTTAGGGTGCTTTGTTTAAAACGACTATTTTTTAACTTCCCGGTTAGAAAGTCGACGATTTTCGAAAAGTTCGGGAAGTTATTGGTTTCACCCCGATTATCAAAAATCGGTTTTCATCATGTGTCGATGTTTGAAGGTGAGATGCTATTCAGACATATTCAGAGCGATGTCTGTATGGGTGTGTGTGTGCGAATATGTGTGTGTGTGTGTGTTCGGGTGTGCGTGCGCGTGTGCATGCATATGTTCGGGTGTGTGAGAATATGTGCGTATGTGTGCGAATATGTGTGTGTGTGTGTGTGTGTGTGTGTGTGTGTGTGTGTGTGTGTGTGTATGTGGATGTAAACCTCTCATATCTTTTTAATGAATGGACCGATTCAGATGGTTCTTGTGGCATTCAATGAGTTATGGAACATCAAGATGGGACAAAAAATAGGTTTTCGGAAAATTCTTATTCGCGTGAGCGCTAACTGAAAAATGGCCATATCAAGCTGAAATTTGAACAGGATTTTTTTTTTTGTGAGAGACGACCTAATTTTCGCATGAACCAAAAAAAAAATATCGATTTTATTTGGCACACTCTATTTTTATCAACGCCACGAATCTTTATAGGTTTATTAAAAATAAAAATATTCTGTAAATTTTTTTTTTTAATTTCCGGTTTTTTTGTCATTCCTCGTTACCACTTCTTTTAATCCAAGTTTTTCCTTTATCGAACTAATCTCCAAATTTTTTAATTTATTAACTTCTCTTACTTTAACTTAGATACATTTTTTAGCGTCAGCGACATAAGCTGACAAATGGCCAGTAAATAATTCAAAATTGAACCAATAACAATTCGTGTAAATCCACTGCGGTAATGAAGTGTTCACTTTATCATCACCAGATCCTTTTGTTGACAATAAATTTAATAATTTTTCAAAATCTCTTACTATTTTTTCTTTTCTAACTGGCAAAGAATCAACAGCCGACATTTTATCCCGATATATTGGACGTCTTGACAGCCACTGAATTATTAATTTTTTATATTCAAATGTTGGCATTTCTGATGGTGTTTTTATTTTTATCTCAACATTTTTACTGTCAATCCATTTTATTATCAGATCAATGAAATATGGCGACGATTTAGGAAAATGTTTTGACGAATTCTGGCTATTGCTGAGGCAATAACACCGAAAGGTGTGAAAGAAAACACTCATAGTGTAATGTAAGTACACCACTTGATACACTGTGAAAAATCCGGAGTGAATTCGGAGTGAAATTAAATCTGAATTCACTCCGCATTCACTCCGCCACTCGGAGTTCCGGAGTTTTAAAAAAAAATCACTCCGTATGCGGAGTGAATTGGGAGTTTTTTTTTAGCGGAGTGATTGCGGAGTGACGCGGATTTTATTTCACTCCCAATTCACTCCGGTCCGGAGTGTTAATACTTAAATAAATTTATATTAATTTATATTAAACTGCTAAACAATGTGTGTGTATGTGCGAGTGTGTGTTTGCGTGCATGTGTGTGTTTGGGTGTGTGCAGGTGTTTGTGTGCGTGTGTGTTCGGATGTGTGCAAATATCTGCGTGTGTGTCCGCGTGTATGCAAATGTGTGTGTGTGCAAATGTGTACGTGTGTGCAAATGTGTGCATGTGTGCCAATGTGTGTGTGTGCAAATATGTGCGTGTGTGCACATGTGTGCATGTGTGCAAATGTGTGCATGTATGCAAATGTGTGCGTGTGTGCAAATGTGTGTGTGTGTGTGTGCATGTGTGCAAATGTGTGTGTGTGCAAATGTGTGTGTGTGTGCAAATGTGTGCATGTGTGCCAATGTGTGTGTGTGCAAATGTGTGCATGTATGTAAATGTGTGCGTGTGTGCAAATGTGTGTGTGTGCATGTGTGCAAATGTGTGTGTGTGCAAATGTGTGCATGTATGCAAATGTGTGTGTGTGCAAATGTGTGCATGTGTGCAAGTGTGGGCATGTGTGTACAAATGTGTGTGTGTGTGCAGATGTGTGCGTGCGTGTGTGTGCGAGTGCGCGTGTGTGTCTAAATATGTGTGTTTGTATCGGCTGATCAATTATGTAATACGCGAGTTTTTACTTCGATTTTATTGAGTGGAGTTATTTTTTATTATTAATATTTACAAAACTCCGTTTCGGAGTGAATTTCACTCCGGAGGGGTTAAATTGATAAAAAATCATCTACTCCGCGAAAACTCCCCTGCGGAGTGAATAATTAAAAATTCATTCACTCCGCATTCACTCCGCGAATTTTTTACAGTGTATGGGGCGGAAGTATTGATATTATTTATGTATGAAAAAACTTCGCGGAGTGAAATAAAAAAAGGTAAAAATTTGCGGATTGAATGACTTAAATGAAGTGTAGCAAAATTTTAATTAAAAAAAATTTTTTTAGTAATTATAGATAAATAAAAACATATTTATATTATATATAAATTTATTTTAACATTGAAATTCCGGATCGAAGCAGATGCGATTTAACATAAAATCTACAATGACATTGACATGATAAAGAAAAAAAATAATTTCTCAAATGTTATTTTTTTAGACGGATATTATTTGATGAGAAAAAAAAATTTTGATAATTCCATCCGAATATGAATATCTTACATACATATTTTAAGATCTAGTTGCTTAATTCTTATTTACCGTAATAGTTAAATGTTTTCAAGATTAATGAAAAGTAACAAAAAATTTTAATGTTTATTTTATGCATCAATTTAACAAGGGCAATATGTAGGTCGATGTGTAATTATTTTTCTGAAAATTAATTGGCTGCAATAGCAACATAATGTGCAGTTTTTATACAGAGTGAGATCATGAACGTGAAATAGCATAAATAGTTTGAAATAAAAGCTGAAACATGTAACGCATCGATTGACTAAAGGACACGTATCCTTTCCCATTCCCACTATATTTCATGATTTAATATATTTTCATTTGTTTATTTATTTATTCTGTCGTTAGTTACAGCTAAAAAGTCAAAGAGAATAGACGCACGTATTCCGCAGATCATTTCGCGATTAAATATTTACCTGTATTATGAAAAATATTTTAATAATGATGATGTTCTTAAAGTTTATTTTTTTATGTTTACTGTTTGTGAATTTCGTCAACTGCGATGACATCGAGGAGTCGTCAGAATCAACGAATTTTTCAGATTTTCAAAATCATACGGTAATTAATTTATTGTTAATTATAATTTAAGAAGGAGAAAGTTGGGCTGAGTGGAACATCATTTTTATGAGAAACAAAATTTTTTTTTTCTTAATGGTTAGTTACAGTTAGTCGGAAAGAGTCGGATAAATGATCAATCTAATCGATGCTTGCAATTTAAAATTTTCAGTAATAAAGAAAATATTTATTTTTTCAAGTGTTTGTTTTACTACACGGAAAGAAAATTATGGAAACTGTTCCCATAATTTTGTGAAATTTTTTCCTATATCATCACAAGAATTACAACCATAAATTATGGGAGCAGATCCTATAATTATAGGAATGTTTCCCATAATTATAGGAATAGTTCCTATAATTATGGGAATGATACCTATAACGTTATGGGAATGGTTCCTCTAATTATAGGAATGGTTCCTATAATTTATAGGAATACTTTAAATAATATTATGGGGATCATTCCTATAATGTATAGGAACTATTCCTATAAATTATAGGAATCATTCCCATAGATTATGGGAGCCGTTCCCATAACATTATAGGAACTATTCCTATACCATTATGGGAACTATTCCCATAATATTATAGGAATAGTTCCTATACCATTATTGGAATCATTCCCATAATATTATGGGAATAGTTTCCATACCATTATAGGAACCATTCCTATAATATTATGGGAATGGTTCCCATAATATCATGAAAAAATTAATTTAAAGAAAAGTGTGGCAATCACTTTTACAACACACAGAAATTTGATTAAGTATAGAAACAAAAATTCAAACATTGAAAAAAAAATCCATATTTAGCCAAAATATTAAAATTTTTAGCAAAAAATTTTTTTTTAACAAATTTAGCGTCGAAGAAGCTTCATTTGGATTTTCCCATATTATTCGGGAAATTTCTACACTGTTTTGCAAAAAAAAAAATTTTTATGATATTATTGGAATGGTTCCCATAACATAATGAGAATAGTTCCCATAATATTATAGGGATAGTTCCCACACCATTATGGGAATAGTTCCCATCATGTTATGGGAATGGTCCCCATAATGATATGGGAATAGTTCCCATCATGTTATAGGAATGGTCCCCATAATTGTATGGGAACTATTCTCATACTATTATGGGAACTATTCCCATAAATTATAGGAACGATCTCTATAATAGTATAGGTACTATTCCCCTACCATTATGGAAACCATTTCCATATCGCACAGCAAAACTTCCGATAATTTTTTTTCCGTGTAGAAAATTTTAAAAATTTGACTGAGGGAAAATGAACCCGATCGTTAAAAAACATTTTTTTTTTTCAAATGGAATGTAATCACTAGTTATAAGAAATAGAGTTGCTTGTGCGATTACAAAAAAGTTGCTCATTTGAATTAAAATCTAAATAAAATTATAAGAATATTTGATCGTTAAATAATTTTTTAATTATAGCAATTAATGGCTTCTTTGGTACTTCCCTGGCAGTTTTGAATCACCCTGGAAACACTCTGAGAGTGGAAACAGGGTGGAATCACGGTGGATCCAGGGTGGTTACACGGTGGGTTTGTGCCATTTTCTCACCGTGTATACACCGTGGAATCAGGGTGGTTACACGGTGTACCCACCCTGATTCCACGGTGATAAAATGAAAAAAACCCGGGTCAAAAAATTAGATCTGTTTTAAAATAAATGATAAATTCAAATATTGTTCCTTTAATTCAAGTTTATAAATCGTATTTATTTTATATAAGAATTTAATCTGTTTTTGCCCGTACTATTCCTTATCCAGGCCAATATCAGACTTATTTTCGTATAATATTTAGTCTGTTTTAAATCACGTTTAGACTAAAAACAGACTTTTTTGTTATAATTATTGGTCTGTGTTCAATTGTTTTTAAGGACAAAAACAGACTTTATTTTCTATAATATTTAGTCTGTGTTCAATTGTTTTTAAGGACAAATACAGGACTTTCTATAAATATAAATAATAATAATAATAATCTAGATTTATTAATTTATTTTAATTTTTTTGGTATTTAAAACATGCTAATGCGCTTCCATAATAAGATGTCACACAGAGAAAATGTTGGCTCGAAACCTACCAATTTTTACAATTCTGTCGACTAAACTTGAAACAGGGAGTAAAGCATCCAAAAATTATCGTGCTCTTACAAAAAATGATTATACTGTATCACATTACTTATTACGCGCGAGAAACTTATCGATGAGCTTCAATATCAATTACTACCATACATTGTAATAATTTTGATGCAGCATAATAATTTTTTATAAGAGCATAGTAATTTTTTGGATACTTTACTTTCTGTTTCAAGTTTGGTCAACAGCATAATAAAAATTGATAGATTTCGAGCCAACATGTTTCTCCGTAGCACAAGAATTTTGATGTTTTCTTATGCCAAAATATTTTCAATTTTATCCAGTAAATAAGAGAAAATTCTTGACATTTTAAGAGTTGCTTTATCACTTTTATTCAATGATATAAATATTCAATGAAGACAACTAAAAAATTAAGCTGTCAAATTTTCATTAACGGCCGACATTTTTAAACAAAAGATACTAAATAAATAGTAAATAAAACATAATCAATTCTGCAACTTAATATTTTTTCATAAATATTGCCCATAAATAAAAATTTTACAAGTCCATGATTTAATCTAGTTTTGTCCTTGTAAATTTTCAGAACTAAAATCTTTTAAAGTTCACGAATTAATCTAATTTAGTCTGCTCGTAACGCGTTTGTTTTTTAAAGTAGCAGGTTGAAAACAGCTTAAAATTTTTATAAAAGATCAAAATCAGATCAAATAGTCCAATCAGACTAAAATCAGGTCAAATTTTTCAGTCCGGGTAGATCAAAAACAGATTAAAATTTTTATCGAAGTTCAATAACAGACCAAGTAGTCCAAATACAGTCTAGTTAGACTTAAATCAGATCAAATTTTTCGACCCGGGAAGCCCACTGTGTAACCACCTTGGATCCACCGTGATTCCACCCTGTTTCCAGGGTGTTTCCAGGGTGATTCAAAACCGCCAGGGTTATACTAAAAGTACTGAGAGCGTTCCCTTCAGTTAACATAATACAATTTCTATACCCCACCGTTAGATAAAGAACAAGCTCTAGTGGTCTGAATATAGATTTACTATAGTTAAGTGATTGATGACAAATATTTTGCATAATTGATTATTGAATTTTTAAACAGAAACAACTACTTGAGCTGTGCTTTCCTGATAAATTGAACCCTGCAGTTATAACTGTTAACTTGATTGACATCATGTTCGAAATTTCAATAAACGAAGTTGTCAACGCGTCCATTGTAACGATCGATAATGATTTCGAGTCAACTGTGATGAAATGGCACTATCCGAATCACCCCTCGTACATTCTATCAGCAGAGTCTGATAGAAAACTAAAAGCTCTTCTTCACGAAATAAAATCGTCGATTATTTGGAACGTCGAGTCATTGGTTTTCGTTGTTGGTGAAAACTGTGGAAAGGCAATAAAAGTACTGAGAATGGTGTGGAATATCGAAGCCCTTGGATCATTTTACGTTTGTCGAGATCAAGTCAACAAAATTACGTTGGTGTATACCTTTAACCCCTACACTGATAGAGCACCAAAACCCTGGAGTAGAGTTAAGAAGAAGATGAGTGATAATCGATGGACATTGTACAAGCAGACATTTAAACACGGTAGGGTACTGCATTTAAATTGTGATTATATTTTTCTTAAATGTTAAATTTTTGTTACAGATTCGGAATCGTGTCAAAGTTATCATTTTGACAAAACCAGAATTCTGGACGGTTTTCCAGTAAAAGGTTTTGCACAGACTTTAACAGGTGATCTTGCATCAAATAAATTTACACCTGAAGCACTCAATTGGCAAATCGGAAACCCGTATTTCGTTTTTGAAAACATATTTTCAATGTTGAATGTCACACCGGTGATGAACTACTATATGGTTAATGATGTTCCACATTCTGTTAGAATTAAAAAATTATTTCAAAATAATATTAACGATGTATGGATAGATTTAAATTCACTCGATCTACTTTATTACGAATATCTCGATATTATTCCTCTATACTCGGAAGAAGAAGGCTACACGATAGTAACAAACTCACGTTCTGTTCCAATCCTTGACCAAATTGTCGACAATATGTTTAGTGATCAAACTCTGATACTCTCGATTATTATTCTAACTAGTATTTTTATACTTATTTTAGTCAATAATAAGTTCAATTTTATCGAAACCTTTTTCGATATCTTTTTGTTGGTATTGAATATGGGGATGACGACACCCATCGAACGTTTATTCATGCGTATAACTTTTCTATCTGCATCTTTATTTATCTTGATGTTTAATCTGGCATTAGAGGGTCAACTCATGGCTTTTCTGGCAAAACCGAATTACCGTAGGGTTGAAAATTTGAATGATTTACATTCACAGAAGTATAAAGTTTTCTTCGACGAAAGGGTCCGTGGTTACATAGAGGACACACAAATATGGTCAAGTGATTCTGATAAGGAATACTTGTATGAGCGATATATGCATGATGAAGATCAATGCTACTATTTCATTACGAGAGATCATTTAATTCCTGTAATAAATCACTTACTGATATTTGATTACTTCCCGGAAAATATTGCAGTTCCGCTAAACGATTCACTTTCAGTAAATGTTTCTTATTCGGTGGATGATTTCCGCTCGGTAAATATGTCAAGTCCGGTTAAAGTTGGATTTGCGGAATTTGACTCAGTTATGAAAGATTCTTTAGCTGCTTGTATATTTGCTTATAAGTATCGTGAGTCTGCATTAGGCGACGACTTATACATATCAAAGGACGTATTATTCAAATCGTACAACGTGTTCATGAGTCGTAAACGTTGGAGTTTAAAAAACAAAATTGATAAAGCAGCAATGTATCTTTTTGAAACCGGTCACATTCATTACGCCAAACGATTTGAACGTTATAAAGAAATAACAAGAAAAAGAAAACTAGCTGCTAGAATTGAATCATATAAAAGTGGATTCGATCAATTAGAGTTTGAAGATTTTCGAATAGTTTATCTTTTCGGTACATTGAGCTTAATGTGGACAGTCACTGTTTTTATTTTTGAAATAATGTTCAAAAAAATGACGGAATCATATGACAAACGTTTAGAAAAATTAGAAATGAAACGAATGAAAGTACGGCGAAAATTAGCGTTGATCAATAAACAAACTGCTGTTGCTGAAACACGGGTTTAATTATTCGTATTGTTGTAATACTGCGTGACTTTTATGACTGTTCATTCATTGATTTTACTCAGTGTCATTTAAGTAATCGACAGATATTTATAATACTTATCAGACATGTTATAAAGCACGAGGTTTCTCGCATAAATGAGTCAATGTTTTGAGTCTTAATCTGACATTTTGAATCAAAGTTTTATAAAGAATCGGTGAACCGATTTTCTAAGGATTCGATTTGCAGACCATCCGATACTACCAAATTAAAAACTGTAAAAATTTGCTTTCGTATAAAATTATTTAGTTTTTGATCATGAAATCAAACAACAAACCATTCTTGGTTTTTATTTTATGAATTTATGAAGTAATATATTGCATTTTATGCCCTTGCTGTCCTTCAACTGAATAATTAAATATTGCGTGTTGTGTTGTTTGACCTTATGGATCTATTGATTGATATTGTGTGTTGTTAAAATGATTGACTTTTCAATGAGATATATAAAATTCTGTAACGGGGTAAATTGGGTCATTCTATTGACCAAAATTGTGATTTATCACTGATAGCCACCTACCTTACCTGCTACCCCAATTAAGCATTCGATTAAGTTTTTCGACTTGTCGCCGGGCGCGCTAATAGAAAATACTCTCACGCTAGGCCCAATCATAATTAATTCAGGGAGGGGTTTTCCGATCATTGCCGAAAATAATCGAGAGGAATTAATGAAACTAGAAGACAGCAGCGAAAAGGAGAGTAGTGACCGGAACGACCAGACTGAACAGACGTTCAAGACAAGAGTCCAGAGGATCGGGCAACCGTCTAGACGCCCAAAGTTACAACCGGGAAGGATAGAGCCGGGATGACCAAGTAACCATCAGGACAACTACACGGACCAGGACAATTATACGGACCAGGACAACTATCACTGGACAACCAATGGAAAAAGAATCAACGTAAATCGTGATAGGTATTTTGTTAAAGATTTCCAAAATAGTTATTAATTAAATACGTAATTAAACGTCGTGTCCGCAAAGTATTTTCGGGTCTATTTTCGTGTAATATGCAATCGAAAACCGGTCTCAACATAAGTAGCTTTGTTATTTCCAGGCAGGTTGTATAAAGCATTGCCGGAAAATTCTTCTGGAATTTTCCAGGCAGGTTGCGTAAGGCATTCGCCGGAAAAGCAATTGCGATCTAGTCAGAATTATCTAGTCACTCATAATAGGATAAATTAGTTATAATTAATTTAAGTAATTAAATAAAATCAATTAATAAAATATAAACGTTAAGGGTGTCGTAAAGTAAAACGTGTTCAAGTTTTGAGTATTGGATATAGAGTAGGGTGGGTTGAAAAAAAACTTTTTTTTTGTTTTTCTTAGCATGGGGGTATAATTTGTACCTTATAAAAAAAAAAATTTTTAAGAAAAAAAAAATTTTTTTACTCAACATTTTGAGGTGGCCCAATCGTTTTTAAAACAAATAATTGATCAAACGGGGTAGTCCCAAAGAAAAAAAAACATGGTGTTCTAGAATCTCTAGGGTGTCCCCTTGAAAGCTAATTAAAAGTCAGGAGTTGAAAAAATTTTTTTCCTATTATTTTTGTAATTTAAGTAAAAAATTCAAAAATGAATAGTATATTACATACCTAGGCCAGTAAAATAAGAAAAGTCTCAGAGCACATGTAATTGTTGGCCGAGGCGAAGCCGAGGCTGACAAACATGTGGTCTGAGGCTTTCTTTTTTACTGGCCAAGGTGCGTATACTATTTTTCTGCTCGACGAAGCCGGAAAGTTGCAACTTCGTTTAGGGCAGCGGCCCGAAAGTTGCCACTTTCCGGCCGGAGGGCAGAAAAAGCATTTTCTTTTGAATAAAAATGAAAGTGAAGTAAAAAAAAATCACTTTCGACAATTATTAGATGTTTTCCACGATTTTGGACAAAAAAAAATTTTTAACTTCCCGCTAAGAAAATTGTAAATTTTCAAAAATTCGGGAAGTTATTGGTTTCGGTCCGATTTACGAAAATCGAATTTCCATCAGATGTCGACGTTTCGAGGTCCTAGGAAGCTATCCTGACTAATTTCACGATGATGTCCGAGTGTATGTATGTGTGTACGTACGTACGTACGTACTTACGTATGTATGTATGTAAATATTCATAACTCTTGAACGGATGAACCGATTTTGATCGTTGAGGTGTCATTCGACGCGGCTTGTTAATGTCTTGAGGCCGTAGAAATTTGAACTTAATCGGTAGGGTGCGTTCAGAGATATTTCAAAAATAAAATTTTTTCAAAAATGTTTTATTTGGATAACTTCCAATTTGCGCGATGGATTGATTCCAAAATCTAATCAGCTCTAAAACTCTATAAGCCGCGTCGAATGCCACCTCAACCATCAAAATCGGTTCATTCGTTCAAGAGAAACCGTTGACGAAAGAATTCAAAAAAAATTTTTTCCTTGGTTTTTTTGAAATTTCTCAAAAACGGCTGAGTAAATCAATTTCAAAATTCGACCAGCTTTAGAACTTGATAAAACGCGTCGATTGCCACCTCAACCATCAAAATCGGTTGATTCGTTCGCGAGATATCGTGGAAGAAAGAAATGCTAAAAAATGGTTTTTTACAAAACAATGGCATACAAAAGTATTTGCGAGCTCGAAGAGCTCGAAAATATATTCACAATAATGTTTTCGAGCTCAGCGAGCTCGAAAACAGCGGGAAGTTTTGGGGTTGGCCCGCAGGGTCAACTGACAGACCGATTTTTTTCATTGGAACTACCCCGTTTAATCAATTATTTATTTAAAAATCGAGTGGGCCACCTTAAAATGTTGAGTAAAAAAATTTTATTTTTCTTGAAAAATTTTTTTTTTTTATAAAGTACAAATTTTACCCCCATGGTAAGAAATACAAAGAATAAGGTTTTTTTCAACCCACCCTAATATAGAGTCGGTGATTTGAATGTTAAGCGGTAAAATAAAATAATCCTAAAACCGTCTTAACAAAATGATTAATTAAATTGATAAAGAAAGTGGTAGTGGTTATAAGAAATTAATGTTAATTAATCAGTGATTTTCAAGTGTAGTAATTAATTATATGAGAATTAATTTTAGTCGGAAAATAGGTAATGAAATTTTATATTGTAAAGTGTGTGAGAGTGGATAGTGTAATTATGGAATTTGTTAATAAGTAAATAAGGTTTTATTCACGTAGAGGGTCAACCCGACTAGAATTTCTTCCTGATTTGCCTGAAGTACCATAAGAACCTTATCAGGTTAATGTAAGGTTTGCCTTATTAGGGTAAACCTGACAAGTTCCTTGTCTGGACCTCATCAGGATATCCTTATTCAAAAAAAAGTTATTTGCCATCAGGTCAACCTGACGAGTTCCTGATCAGGACCTCATCAGGATATCCCTGTACAAATAAGAAGTTATTTGTCATCAGGTCAACCTGACGAGTTCCTGATCAGGACCTCATCAGGATATCCCTATTCAAAAAAAAAGTTGTTTGCCATCGGTTCAACCTGACGAGTTCCTGATCGGGACCGTATCTGGATATCTCTATTAAAAAAAAAGTTATTTGCCATCGGGTCAACCTGACAAGTTCCTGTTCAGGACCTCGTCAGGATATTCTTACTAAAAAAAAAGTTATTTGCGATCGGGTCAACCTGACGAGTTCCTGATCAGGACCGTATCTGGATATCCTTATTTAAAAAAAAGTTATCCCATTCCTTCAAATATTTCATTTACAGGCTAAAAAGTAAAAAAAGTACAAAAGAATATTATATAAAAATCACGTCAATCATTGTAGCACAGATTCTTTACTTCTTCATCAGTTATTCTTTAACATCATAATAAATATTATATTTACACTTTCAAGATCACTTGTGTATGTCAGGCCAGTGGATAGCATCGAGGACTTTGAATCGAAAGGACGCAGGTTCGAGCCCAGCAGTTATCGGAATTTTTTCATCAATAAAAAATATGTTTACTTCCTCTAATTAATGCTTTCAATACAATAGATAACATTCTCGATCGAATTAAAATTCTCTTTTTTTTATTTTGCGATTTAATATTTTTTTAAAAATAATTACCAATAAGGTAATCCTGATAAGGATTTGATGAGGATATCCTGGTAAGGACCTGATAAGGCAATTCTGATGACGTGATGAGGATATCCTGGTACGGTCCTGATAAGGCAATCCCGATAAGGACCTCATGGGTCTTATGCGTTACATCCATACCAGGATCCTCGTCAGGATACCCTGATCGGGACCTTATTTGAAATAAGGTTAACCCGATAAGGACCTCGTCAGGCCCTTATGAAAAATTCTAGTCGGGAAGGTGACCACGTGAAATAGTTATTAAGGTTTTGTAACCACGTAGAGGGTCCAGGGGACCGCGTGAATTAATTAGTCAAGGTTTTATATCGCGTAGAGGGTCCAGGGGACCGCGCGGGAAAATATTAGCCACGTAGAGGGTCTTGTCGACCGCGTGGAAAGTATTAAGTCGTGTGTGTGTATTATATAGTATAATCCAGGGGACTTAGTGTGAGTGTGTGTGTGTCATAGCCAAGGTAGTGGCTTTATTAGGAGTTTATTAATTATTGTTATAAGATAGTCAAAGGTAGTTGACATTGGGTGATAAGGTTTATAAAATAAAGGTCATAAGGTTTATAGAATAAAGGTTTAAATAAATATTGTCAAGGTTTCAATAAATAAAGGTTAAAATTGTTAATTGTGAAATGAATTAATTAATTATAAATTATCCTTCCTCTTCCTTCTCTTACAAATCAATTTTACACCGACCCTGACGATCCAAGATCCGGCTCTAGGAGGCCGTTATTACTTCCAGTGGCGCCCTTAGTAAGGACGACCAGAGTAGCAGCTAGGCCTGTTATAATTCGAAAATTATTAATCTCTTGTTGGTAAAAAATAACAAAATTTCCATATTTTTGATAGAATAAATTAAATGTAATTTTTATAAAAACTTTTCCTTGACGTATTATTTCTATAATAACCATATACACGGAAAAAAGAGCAGTTGAAAAATTACATTTTCGTATAGTAGTAAAGCGCTCCGAGTCTAAAACTGTAGAAATTACATTTTTTATCAGTAAATTTTACAGAAATAACAAATATTACAGTTTCCAACTTGATATTGTCGATTTAAACTGTAAAATTTGCTGCTTAAAATTGTATTAATTTTATTACTACACGGAAAGAAAATTATGGGAAGTTTTGCTATGCATTATGAGAATGGTTCCCATAATGGTATGGGAATAGTACCTATACTACTATAGGGATGGTTCCCATATATTATGGGAACCATTCCCATAATAGTATGAGAATAGTTCCCATACCATTATGGGAATGGTTCCCATAATGATATGGGAATGGTTCCCATACCATTATGGGAACTATTCCCATAATGTTATGGGAACCATCCCTATAATATCATAAAATTTTTTTTTTTGCACAATAGTGTAGAAATTTCCCAAAATTTGAATTTTCTGGAATGTTTTGTGCTGACCAAAAATTTTAATGTTTCTTTGCCAAATACGATTTTTTTTTTCAATGTTTAAATTTTTGTTTTTATGTTTAATAATATTTCTGTGTATTGTACAAGTGATTACCACACATCTTTAAAATAATTTTTTCATGATAATATGGGAACCATTCCCATAATATGATAGGAATGGTTCCTATAATAGTATGGGAACTATTCCCATAATATTATGGGAATGATTCCCATAATGGTATAGGAACCATTCCAATTGCATTATGGGAATCATTCCCATAATATTATGGGAATAGTTCCCATACTATTATAGGAACCATTCCCATAATTTTATGGGAATGGTTCCTATAATTTATGGGAATGGTTCCTATAAATTATAGGAACCATTCCCATAAATTATAGGAATGATTCCCATAATATTATAGAAAGTTTTCCTATAAATTATAGGAACCATTCCTATAATTATAGGAATCATTCCTATAGTGTTATGGGTATCATTCCCATAATTATAGGAACTATTCCTATAATTATGGGAAACATTCCTATAATTATAGGAACCGCTCCCATAATTTATGGTCGTAATTCCTATGATGGTATAGGAAAAAATTTCACAAAATTATGGGAACCGCTGCCATAATTTTCTTTCCGTGTATAACAAATTTCTAAAATTACAGTATAAGCTTTAATGTTTAAAGATTTTTGCCCCGAAAGCCTTTTTTATGGTAAAAACTGTAATTTTTCAACTGCTCTTTTTTCCGTGCACAGAAAAAAAGGAAATCTTGAAACAAGAAATAAAATGTCTTCGAAATTTCTTTCTTGAACCAAGCGAAATTTCTTACTTTACTAAAGTAAAAAAATTATTTGGATCAAGAAATTATTTCCTTCGCGGAAGACATAACTTTCTTAGTCTAAAACATAAATTCTTTAAACCAAGAAAAAACTTTCTTGGTCCCAAAAATTTTTTTTTTGGTTCGAGAAGATTTTTTTTTCAATTCAACAAATTTTTTTTTTGGCTGAAAATTCTTACGTTTTTAAGACAAGAAAAAATATCTTGAGCTGAAACGAAAAAGTTTTTGAACCATGAAAAATAATGTTTTAAACCAAGAACAAACTTTCTTGGCCCAAGAAAGTTTGTGCTTGGTTTAAAGCATTATTTTTCTCGGGCCAAGAAAGTTTGTTTTTAACTCGAGAAATTTACTTCTTGCCTGAAGACTGTTACCTTATCGAGTCAAGAAACAATGTCTTGAGCTAAAAAAAAAAGTTTTTGTACTAAGAAAAAAAATTTTTTAAACCAAGAAGAAACTTTCTTGGCCCAAGAATTTTTTTATTTATCGCAAATAAAAAAAAAATTTTCAGCCAAGAAATTAATTTCTTTAATTAAGCAAATAAATCTACCTATAAATTAAAAAAAAAAGACTTACTCAATTTTAGTAGTTTTTTAACTTCCCGCTAAGAAAATCGACGATTTTCGAAAAATTGGGAAGTTATTGTTTTCACCCCGATTTTCGAAGGTCGAGTTTTCATCAGATGTCGACGTTTTGAGGTCCTAGAAAGCTATTCTGACTATTTTCAGAATGGAGTCCGAGTGTCTGTATGTATGTATATATGTATGTGTGTGTGTGTGTGTGTGTGTGTGTGTGTGTGTGTGTGTGTGTGTGTGTGTGTGTGTGTGTGTGTGTGTGTGTGTGTGTGTGTGTGTGTGTGTGTGTGTGTGTGTGTGTGTGTGTGTGTGTGTGTGTGTGTGTGTGTGTGTAAACTCTTTGTAACTTTTTAACTAATGAATCGATTTGGATGGTTGAGGTGGCAATCGAAAGAGCTTATTGGCCCGCAACTTTCCTGAAAATTTCAAATCATTTGATTAAGTAGACTCGAAGATATTGGCGAATTAATGAAAAAAAAAAATTTTTTTTTTTAGTTTTTTAGTGATTTCTAAGAAACGACTTAAACGATTGATTTCAAAATCTAATCAGCTCTAGAACTTTGTAAGCCGCGTCGAATGCTACCTTAACCATCTCAATCGGTCAATTTGTTCGAGAGATATCGTGGGAGAAAGAAATGGTAAAAAACGTTTTTTTTCGATAATCTTTGAAGTGACTCATCCGATCAATTTCAAAATTTAATCGACTGTAGAGTTCAAGAAAACGCGCCGATTGCCACCTCAAACGTCAAAATCGGTTGATTAGTTCAAAAGATATAGGCGCTGAAAAGTTAAAAAAATAACATAAAATGTTATTTTTTCCGGATAAATCAGAATATAACGTGCTAAAATGTGTCTGAAATCATACCAACTCTTTCTCTTTATAGTCTCTTTCGATTATCAGATAATGTCATATAACTTGTTCCTTAGTTTTAAAGATATCATCAGCAAAAAATTGAAAAAACCCAGTCGTTAATGTTTTTCTCGAATATTCTATCTATTATTGCTCTGACCTAAGTCAAAACTTATTCAAATCACGATTTTGATCACTGACATTGATTTCTGCCTCAATACATTTATTTCAGAGAACATAATCGATAATAAAAATTTAAAAGCCGCTTCTTCATTAATGATTTTCGATTCTTAACTTTTCAAATTCTAGCATAAAACGTAACTTGTTAGAGATTAAAAGGCTCATAATAAAATGATCGCATGTAACAGCATTTTCGAGCTCGAAGAGCTCGAAAATATATTCACAGTGATGTTTTCAAGCTCCTTGAGCTCGCGAACAGCGGGAAGTTTTGGGGCTGGCCCGCAGGGCCAACCGACGCCCAGATTTTTTTTTTCTTCGATTATGCGGAAATCAATCAGATTTGTGATGAAATTAATTTTTAACCGAGTAGAAATTTTTAATTTAGGGAAAAAACGCTATAAATATTAACCAAACGCACACGATTTAGTAGGATTCGAACCCGGGACCTTACGCACGAAAGACCGACGCTTTAACGACTAGGCTACGCTACCGACAGTGACTACTAAGTTTACTTGTGCTATATGAGATTGAAAAGAATTTACCACTTTTAAATCACTAATCAAAAATAATTTACAACAAAATATCACAGCTATGGTGCGGCGGTGGTGCAGCGGTATGATGCAGTAGTGGTGCAGTAGTGGTGCAGCGGTGGTGCGGTGGTCGATAATAATTTATAATTTTTATATTAAATTTTAGCTTCTAACTATACCTCTCAGTGTTCAAATCGGTACCCAAAACTTGAACGAGATAGCGTTACGAGTTCAAGTATTGGGTCTATGTTATTTTCATAGCAGCAGTAGGTGAACAACGTAAAATTTATTCTAGTGCAATAAATAATAATTTAATTTAGTCATTTATTTTTTAAAAAATATATACGAAAATAAAGTATAAGTGATTCATCAACAATTAGTGTAATAATTTTAAGTGATTTCGTGTGAAAACGTATCTATTTCATCAAAATAAATTTTTATTATTTTCTAACCAAACAAAGTTCAGAATATATAGATAAGATGGAAATTGCGAATAACATTTATCTGTTAATAACAAATAATCCGTTACAATTAGTAAAATTTACAATAAAGTTTGTTAAATCCATAAAATTTCACGACTTAACAAAAAACTTTACGAAAAAATTAAACAAGAAACTATTTAGATCTAAAAGTTTAAATTCTTGTTCTGTCCTTGTAATAAAAAAATTATATTTATAATAAATAAATAAAAGTATTCATGATTTTCAATTCAGGTAACAGTTCATTTATTGTGTTGTTTTTAGTTCATAATAATTAATTCATTAGTAATAGAAAATGTAAATAAAAAATTAAATACAAATATTTCTCATGTTTAAATCATGATATTACGTATTCAGAGTATTATTTTTAATATAATTCAATAGTATATTATAATTCTTTTGATATTTCAATAAAACGTTGAACAATTTCGGTGTGCCTATTGCCATATATTTTATTAGTTCAACTACTGCTCCCGGAGTGATCAACTACTGCGGCTTGTCAGAGTTGATCGTTCAATTACTACTCCTTTCATAGTCTATCTTAAAAACGTTGTCAAAATATAAATATTCAATTATCTGCGTTATTTCGCGCTTCAATCAATTCAAAATTGTTTATATTTTCCTGAAAATCATTAATTTGAACTAATAATTACAACTTTATATATTAAAAGTAGGGTCAAATACGTTTTACTTTGATACCTGTTCAACTACTGGGTACTTTTCCTTAACCCTTTAGAGTCTGACCTTGAAATCCCACTCTTCGGTCTGGCGGAGCCCGATAGAATTAGAAAGAGCGCAAAGCAAAGGTGACAGGGCCGTATTATAAGAGAAAAAATTTCACCTAAGCGGGAATTAAAAATTATTTTATTTTTTATTTTTAATTCATTAAATAATAAATATCTAAGGACTTAAATTCAAAGTAAGAACAACATTTGGTTTCATTATAAATATAGTTAAGTAATATTGCAATTTCATAGCAATGTATAAAATTTTTTAAATTTTTCTAACCTCACTTTCGGAGACTATTTCCTCACGTCAACAATACTAACTACGGCACTGTCGATGAACGCAGCGCGAGATTCAAACGAGCGGAAGGGTACTCACAGGCACACTACTACTCTCACATGTCACTCATACATGCTCACGGACTCTACGATTCGCGCTCTCCCCACTAGTCTCACACGGAGACGTTTCGAGATCCTCTGACTCTTAAGGGTTAAGTGACTACAAATTTTGTTACTAAATCGATTTAGTACGCAGTATTAAATCCTTCTATTAGTGTATGTGTGTACGTATGTATGTAAATATTCATAACTCTTGAACGGATGAACCGATTTTGATCTTTGAGGTGTCATTCGACGCGGCTTGTTAATATCTTGAAGCTGTAAAAATTTGAGCTTAATCGGTAGGGTGCGTTCGAAGATATTTCAAAAATAATTTTTTTTCAAAAATGTTTTATTTGGATAACTTTTATTTTGGTTGATGGATTGATTCCAAAATCTAATCAGCTCTAAAACTTTATAAGCCGCGTCGAATGCTACCTCAAATATCAAAATCGGTTGATTTGTTCGCGAGATATCAAGGGAGAAACGCTAAAAAATGGTTTTTTTTTTTAAGACAATGGCATACAAAAGTATTATCGAGCTCGACGAGCTCGAAAATGTATTTACAATAATGTTTTCAAGCTCAACGAGCTCGAAAACAGCGGGAAGTTTTGGGGCTGGCCCGCAGGATTAACCGATAGACCGTTTTGTTTTGGTTGGTCTACGGGCGTGGAAAACATTTTTTTTTGATTAACCACTATAAGAATCGGGTACCTTCATCATTCAGATTTAATTTTGTTTTTTATGGACCTTGATACGTCCACTTCTCGCAGAGATATCGGTCATCAAATGGAAAAGGATCCTTTTGTCTTCGATTATCGATATCTCAGGAACCAATAATCGCACAGAACGTTAATGGTAGGTTTTAAAAACTTGAATAAATCCTCTTTAACGATTAGGCATCGCTTTTTCAAAAAAAAAAATTTTTCCTGTGTTACGGCGTAACATGTCAAATTCCAGAAACAACTAAAGATTTAATAATTAACAAAAAAAAAATAATAATAAAAGAGTATATTATATATTCAAGGTCAGATGATTGTTGAGACTGTTGATGTGAAACAAAAAAACGAGACCCCAGATAAAATAAGAAAAAAAGCAAATTAAAAATTGGAGACGCAATATTCTAACGTGCTGACGAGAAAATAAATAGGATAACCATTCATAATCTACATATCATGAAACCACTATAACATACCGCGACAGGAAATATAAATAATAATTTTGACGTTCTACAGATAATAAACCTCATAGCCACCTATTCATAACAACATGAGAGAATTATAATAGCCCAGCGGGTAACGACAAAAAACGCGAGATTAGGATAAAAGCTTATATACCGACTGGCTAAACAGTATAGATCAGTCAGGGAATCTACTATTTCGTTCCCATTATCTTTCACTAACACATATATAGGAATATAGTTTTGCCTCTAATGACTCAACTAAGTGTTGTATTTGACGCCTGCGCTTTCACGGTCTCTCCTCTTGACGCGTGCCATCATTATAAATTCTCCTTATTTGGGGATACGTGCTGCTTGACCCATCTTCTACCGCCCCTCCGTAAGATGTATCCCTCCGCCTCTAATTAACATATATGAAAATAGTGCTAATTTCCCCTTGGAATAACTCGATAAATAATTGAAATAATTACAAACTAAAAATGCCATAATAGTCCGCATTTCCACCTTAATTAATTAAACCAAAAATAATATAAATCTTTCCCATAATTATCTCATAATAATTAAAAATATCGTAAGACGACTTTACATTAGCTCTGTGAAGGTCAGCTCCAAGCTCCTCTACGCAATGTATCCCTCCGCTTCTCACTAACACATATGAAATTATTATGAATTACCACTTTGAATAAATCGATAAATAATTGAAATAATTATAAACTAAAAATGTCATCGTGACCCGAATTTCCACCTTAATTAATTAAACCAAAAATAATATAAAAATTATTCATAACTAATCCATAATAATTAAAAATATGAATAACATCTACACCAATAGTGATAAAAAGAAATAATTATAATCAATCGAAAGATAATAATAAGGAGATTAATAATCAATAAACAGCTATGCTTCAAATCTAATTAATAATCCGTAATTAATAATTTAAAATAGTCCCTATCTAATAACATGGGGAACGGGTGTATTCTTCTTGGTGGGGACATTGTTCTAGAAGCTTCTACCCGAAATGGTCACGTACGCCTTTATCCCACACCACGCCCCGCAATTCGTCAAATCTTCCAAATAACATTAGTTTTTGGTAACAAATCTCAAATCAAGGTCGCGCGTGTTACCCCTCGCCTAGAAATGCGCCTATAAAAGCTGCCGCGAATCAGTCCTCTGCGCCCATTAATTATCAAGCTCTTGATTACGCGAAACCTTAACATTTTAAATATCGAATTTTTATTTCTTGCTCGAGTCGTTATAATATTAAATTCAGAATTTATACAATTTAAATAGAATCATTTTAATTAAAAATAAATTCGATTTTTAATTCTTTTTATTCAATATTATAAATAATTTAAATAATTAAATTATTTCTATTGAATATTATTGCTGCTTTAATTTTTATTATTCACATTTAAATAAAGTTTCGTCATATTAAAAAGTATATTCAGACAGATTGTCAATTACCCAGTATAAGTACCCCCTTTTGCTCATTCACATCAACAAGTATCAACTTTCAAGAACCGTAACCAACCATCAAGCCACCTGACAACATCTCATTCTAAATCGAATTTCAATCAACAACAATTTCATACGAGTCGAATTCTAATCAACGATCTGGTCTCCAGCTCAGCCAAAATCTTGTATCCTGACATATTGTTATATTGAATAAACCAACTGTAAGTTTAATAAATTGTTCATTTATCTAGTGATAAGACACATCCATTCACCTCGTACATCCTATTTTCGTATATTGACATACTCGACACTAAATAGCGAGGTCCTCGCTACCCGAGTAAATGGCTTAAGTGCTTTGACTCAAAATTAAGGGACTGAAAAACGTGTTTTCGTCATCTTGGACGTAACACCTGTCGTCACATGAATTTAAAAATGTAACAAAAAAAAGGCTTTTGTTGGTTTTTTGGAAAATCGAGCGCTAAAACGAAAATATGGTGAAAATCGATAATGACAAATATGCATTTTACAGTTCAATATGTCCACAAAAACCCTACAAAGAGCCAGATTAATCCAACCCGTCATTTTTTTATTTTACTCGATCAAATTTTTGAAAAAATTGAAGGATCACGTTTTTTGCTCTGAAAAGCTCATAATCTTTAACAAGATCAAAAATAACATTTATTCTGAGCTTTGTCCTTATTTTTCTTGCAGACAGTGCTTAAATTTTCAAAAATTAAAAAACTTTTTTTTCAAAACAAAAATTAAAAAAAAAAAAAATTTGTCAAAAAATTTTTTTTTTGAAGTAACTTTAGGAAATTTAAAAAACCAACACCCAATCATTTTTAACACGTTTCCGCCGCTGCGTTCCGTGATTTTACTGATCTCTCGTTCATTAACTTAAAAAAAAAAAATTGTTTATATAATACATGCTCAAAATAAACGCCGTTAAATGCCTAACCTCGGCCTCATAAACTTTTTCATTAAACACTTATCACTTCTGATTGGTCAAATGCAGTGTTTAAACTTTCTTAAAGCATTTGTACATCCCTTCTACCGCGAAATTCGACGAAAATAGGCGTGATATATCCCTACTCTATAATCCAAGTTGTCAAAATGTTCAAGATAGGTTACCGGGGTGAGCTCACCTTAACTTAAAGCTGCATTACTAGCAAAGAAAATTCCCTAGCTTACACATGCGCATTAAATTGATTGGCTAACGATTGTGGATCGTCATTAACTGATGAATTTGTGTCACCTTAAATTTATAACCTGAACTCTAATTTTATCGAAAAGCGATTGAAAGTAAAAATAAATCCTACATTTTAATAAAATCAAATCAAAGGAGGATATTAATTAACCTTAAACTTTAAGACTTGTTAGATTTATATTAAAAAAAAATTTGTTCAAGTTTTTATTTTAAATAATACACATGTATTAGACTTTTTATTTGGTTAGTTTTCATGTTTATTGATTAATAAAACAATAATATAAAAATATTATTTTAATTTCTATTAAATAAATAAGTACGCAATTTGATTTTTAATAATTAAATAAATAAGCACTTGAGTAATTTTTATAAATGAATAACTTGAACAAAAAAAAAAACATTTATTTCTATAAAGACAAATTATTAAAATAATCCCGAGCGCATGACGTCGACGTTATGCATTTAACGACGTTTTAATTTTGAGCATTGATTATATAAAATATCGTAGACAACTAGTGACATCGAGTATAATACTCGATGGCGCTAGTTATCTAAGGTACTATTTTTTTAAATTTATTTTTTGAAAAATAACTTTTTTCTTTTTTGAAAATTTAAGCACTGCCTGCAATAAAAATGTGGACAAAGCTCGGAAGAAATGTTTGTTTTCATCTTGTTAAGGATTATGAGCCCTTCAGAGCGAAAAACGTGATCCTTTAATTTTTTCAAAAATTTGATAGAGTGAAATAAAAAAATGGCTAGTTGGATTGATCTGGCTCTTTGTAGGGTTTTTGTGGACATTTTGAACTGTAAAATGCACACTTAACATTATCGATTTACACAATATTTTCGTTTCAATGCTCGATTTTCCAAAAAACCAACAATAGCGCTTTTTTTGTTACATTTCTGAATTCATGTGACGATAGGAAAAAATTTTTTTTTCGAAAAAGCGATGGCTAATCGTTGAAGGGGATTTATTCAAGTTTTTGAAACCCACCTTTGACTTTCTGTGTGATCATTGGTTTCTAGGACGATAATCAAAGACAAAAGGATCCTTTTCCATTTGATGACTGATATCTTGGCAAGAACTGGACGTATCAAGGTCCATGAAAAATAAAATTAAAGCTAAATGGTGAAAGTATTCGATCCTTATAGTTAAGGCCAAGAATTTAGTTTTTTTAAAAGGGGGAGATAAACGATGGGAGGAGCTGAATTTCTGATTGGTTGAATTTTTATAGATTTGTTTTTGCTTATTTGAATGGAGTGAAAAGAGTGATGAAACACAAATAAGTTTAATCAATGCAAAACAAATATACTAGTCACATAACCATGTATATTTGTAATCTTGATGTGGAACTTCATTGGTTGAAACTCTAAAATACGCACCCAACTACACTTATCCAAAAAATTAAAGGAACAAAAAAATTTTATAAAGTTTTTAGTGATTTTTAAAAAACTGTATTTTCGTGAAAAATATCTGTATCGAAAAAATAAAAAAGCAAATTGAAGCTTGAAATCTCTAGTTTAAAGATCTTTCAGCAAAATATTTTTCGAGCCACGGTTTTTGCGGAATCATAAGAAAAAGGTCGAGACAAAATTTTTCTACATTTTTTGGTTTTGTTTTTTAGGTCTACGGGGCCGTGAAAAATTTTTTCAAAAAAACGAATTCATGGCTCGTTTAGGAAATTTATTCAGCTACAATTTGCTTTTTTTTGTTTCTCTGTACGACAATTTGCTGCTGAGATATCAGCCTTCTGTTATGTCGAAATAATTTTTTTTTTATTTTAATAATTATTTCTGAGCTCCTCTTTGCAAAGCGCGCAAAAACGCAGCGTCAGCTTATTCACTTTTTTTTTTATGTGGCAAAGAATAGTGGGAAGACAACTACAATAAGTTTAACGAATAAACAATAAACTGTCGTCACTTTCCACCAATGACGATAATTATTAATTCCCCATCTAATTGCCAAGCAAAGTTTATAAAAAGCCTGAGCACCCATAGCTCAGGGCTAGTCGGTTCTTAAAACTTACGGTCGGCAAAATTTCGAACGTCGAAATTTCGTGCACTTTTATTGCAGGAATCCGCCCTAGGCATAGAATAATCAGTAAGGCATTTAAAACTAAAATCTTTTGTATCCAATTATTGCAGGAATCCGTTTCGGCGTTGAATATTCAGTAAATGAATTCAAATTATTATTAAAAATCCTCAAATATTGATCAAAAATTCGATCTGACGCAACCGTAGTAATCGTGCGTCTAGTACAATATTTGTCGGATTTTAAAAACCATCCGGTACAATCTAACCAGTGACGCAAATCACGTGAATTTGCGATTCCATCTCGTGCCGAGTTAATTTGTGCATGAAACCACTTCTCGGGTGTGTAAAAAGGATGCATTAAATATAAATTAAAATCTTAATAAAATATTTGTTAAGGACAAATAATCCTATAATATAAATTAAATGTAAAATTGTGAAAACTAGAGTGAGTAAGTGACGTTTAGTTGAAAACGTTGTAATTTGAACCATCAAAATAAAGACAAAGTACGTACGTATGTATGTAAATATTCATAACTCTTGAACGGATGAACCAATTTTGATCTCAGAGGTGTCTTTCGACGCAGCTTGTTAATTTCTTGAAGCTGTAAAAATTTGAGCTTAATCGGTGGGGTGCGTTCGGAGATGTTTAAAAAATAAAATTTTTTCAAAAATGTTTCATTTGGATAACTTTTATTTTGCTCGATGGATTAATCCCAAAATCTAATCAGCTCTAAAACTTTATGAGCCGCGGCGAATGCCGACTCAACCGTCAGAATTGGTTCATTCGTTCAAGAGAAACCGTTGACGGAAGAATTCAAAAAAATTTTTTTTTTTTGGTTTTTTTGAAATTTCTCAAAAACGACTCTACAAATCAATTTCAAAATCTAATCAGCTCTAGAACTCAATAAAACGCGTCTATCGCCGCCTCAACCATCCAAATCGGTTAATTCATTCGCGGGATATCGTGGGAAAAAGAAATGCTGAAAAATGTTTTTTTTTTAAAACAATGGTATACAAAAGTATTATCGAGCTCGAAGGGCTCGAAAACGTACTCACAATAATGTTGTCGAGCTCAACGAGCTCGAAAACAGCGGGCAAGTTTGGGGCTGGCCCGTAGGGTGAACCGATAGACCGATTTTTTTTTTGGTCTACGGGCATGGAAAAAATTTTTTTTGATTAATCACTATAGGCCAAGAATTTGGTTTTTTTAAAAGGGAGAGATAAACGATGGGAGGAGCTGAATTTCTGATTGGTTGAATTTTTAGATATGTTTTTGCTTATTTGAATGGAGTGAAAAAAGCGATGAAACACAAATAAGTTTAATCAATGCAAAACAAATATACTAGTCACATAACCATGTAAATTTGTAATCTTGATGTGGAACTTCATTGGTTGAATCTCTAAAATACGCACCCAACTACACTTTTCCAAACAATTTAAGGAACAAAAAACTTTTATAAATTTTGTAGTGATTTTTAGAAAACTGTATTTTCGTGAAAAATATCTGTATCGAAAAAATAAAAAAGCAAATTGAAGATTGAAATCTCTAGTTTAAAGATCTTCCAGCAAAATATTTTTCGAGCCACGGTTTTTGCGCAGTTATTAGAAAAAGGTCGATGGAGTCAAGACTTCAAAGACAACAAAAGGTAATGAATTATTTATAAGTGCGACTATCTAGTTTCAATTAATTTCATATAGTTGAAGTGTTATTTTAGTGGATTGTATAAAAAACAAAAGTATGAGAAGGTTTTTGGAAAATAATTTCAATGTTTTTTATTGTTCTTCCATTGCTACGTATAAGAATAACTTCATAACTATTTATTATTAATTGAGTCAATAAGTGGTTCAATATTCTTATTTTATTTTATAGGTGGTATTAAGATCGATAGAAAACCGCGGACTGTATTCAGTCAGAATCAATTGGATGGTTTGGAGAGTTTATTTGCGGATAACAGATTCTTATGTCGTCCACGAAGAATTTTTACTGCAAAGCAACTAGGACTGGAAGAAAGACAGGTGAGAAAATTTTTCTATTTTTGCTATCACTTATTTACAAAATTTATCTTACATGTGTTTCAAACAGTTTTTTTTTTGATAAAATCTCGTACGGAGAATAAATTATTCTTGTTTGAAATGCTATAGTATCCTAGTAAAGCCGCAAAATTTTTCTACATTTTTTGGTTTTCTGTTTTAGGTCTACGGGGCCGGGAAAAATTTTTTCAAAAAAACGAATTCATGGCTCGTTTAGGAAATTTATTCAGCTATAATTTGCCTTTTTTTTTTGTTTCTCTGTACGACAATTTGCTGCTGAGATATCTGCCTTCAAATGAAAAAGGATCCTTTTGTCTTTGATTATCGATATCTCAGCAAATAATGGCCGCACAGTAATTTAAAGGGTAGTTTAAGAAACAAATAAATTTACTACAAGCTCCATTTTCAATTTTAAAAAAAAAATTTTTTTTTATCCGTGATATCCATTAGAAAAACCCTTAAAAAATGGCCATTTTCTGGTTTTTTAGTCGACTCATCGCTACTCTGCAAATATTCATGAAAAAATAATGTTGCCAGGTAATTTGACAGCTTAATGTACCCTCAAAAACCCTGCAAATTTTCAGATTGATCCATTGAACCGTTTGTCCGGGCCAATTGCTCAATGTTTTACAGAACAATGAAAGGAACAAGTTTTGTTTCCTAATTTGTGTAATTATTACCGAAATGAAAAAATCAATTTTTATCGGATGTTCCTTTATTTTTGCGTGCGTTATTCAGTAAATGTAAGGTAAAGAGAAAAAAAAATCTGGGCGTCGGTTGGCCCTGCAGGCCAGCCCCAAAACTTCCCGCTGTTTTCGAGCTTCTTGAGCTCAAGGAGCTCGAAAACATCACTGTGAATATATTTTCGAGCTCGAAAATGCTATTACATGCAGTTATTTTTTTATGCGCTTTTCAAGCTTTAACAAGTTACGTTTGATGCTAGAGTTTGAAAAATTAAAAATCGAAAATCCTTAATGAAGAAGCGGCTTCGGAATTCTGATTCTCGATTATGTTCTATGAAATAAATGTATTGACGCAGAAATCAATGTCAGTGATCAAAATCAAGATTTAAATACTAATGAATAAACGATGGCACCAAATCTCCGCGTTTCCCTTCACATTTTTCCAGGCTTAGGACTGGCAGCAGACGAAAATAGTAAGCTGGCATATTTAAAAACGCGATATACTAGCTAATAGCATTTCTTTTCAATTTCTTTGCGCAGTGTTTTCAATTTTCCACTTCTATATAAAACTATTTATAATATTTACTTAACTTTAAAAATATTCAAATATTACCTCGAAAAACTCTTTTTTGTTCTCCACATAATTCTTTGCAAATGAACCGATAATAATTGCTTATTTTTATCGTATTCAAACACTATTTTAACATCTACAACTTTAACATCAGACCAAGTATTATCAATTGTATCAAAAAATTTCATTTGAACTTCTCGAATGGTTCCATATATTGTACCATTAATTGTTCGAGGTTCAACGTCTTTTAAGTTAATTTCATAATTTTGGAATGTTGAAATTGTAGGCGGTAAAATATTGTTATATAAATTCAAATAAAAAGATCTATAATTTCCGATGGAGGAATTGTGATAATGTTTTAAACAAAATTTTTCGTACTTACTCTTTACCGCATCGTACTCCTCCATTCTTTTGTTATATTTTTCCATTGCGATATTAAAAAATTAAATTGGTTTAAAATTATATCACAAAAAAAATTTCTATAATTTAATCAAAGCGGTGTAATTTCACGATGTTGTTGGTAACAAGGCACTTTGTATACTGGAACTAGTGATAGCGTTCTCTTCAGTTAGCATGCGCTTCCCATACCCCCCACTATTAAGGTAGTTCCAGCATGGTATACTACAGTCAGAGTATTTACTATATAGTCTAGACGCTGTATTACCTTTTCGTAAACTTTTGAGGTCGGTGTACCAAATAGGATTATTTTAATGTTTTTTGACCCGCTGAAACCGAATATCGCAGTTGTTTTTTCGAAATCCCGGGCCATCGATTGTTTATAACCATTTGTTTAAACAATTGTTTAAAAAATGATTTTTTGGGAATCGGTTATTTTTTTATAGTGTTTTGGGCAATTTTAAGACGAAAGTCACACCGATAAAATTTTCCTAAAGTTGATAGTTTCAAAGTTATGAATTTTTGAAAATCGAAAATTCTCGATTTTCACAAGCTTTGATGATTAATTACATATAAATAAATTACGTAATACGAGGTTTCATTTACATGATCGTAAAGAAGAATATTCAAAGTTTTTATTAAAACAATAATATTCCGTTATAATTTGTATTAAGTAAAAAAAAAAGTGATCAAAGTTATTGCATCTATTGAGTGACTTCGCCGACTCGGTGGCGCATGCGCAAAGCAATTATTTACTGTCTCGCTTGCTCTTAAACGTCTAGGTAGCTGTTGGCCAGGCGCCTAAAATTTTAAATTTAAATGCATTATTTCTTGATAAAAAAATTTGTATGGTTAAAAAAATTATAAATTGTATGATATTAAAGAAATTTTCGAATTCATTAATTTGATAAATTAATAAAAATCACAAATCTATGGTTTTTCATGATTATAATGAACTACATTTAAAATTGTTTCAACTTATTTCATGTTTTAATTAAAAATTTTTTTTTATTCAACTAATCAATAAATAATAAAGTTCAAGAATTTTTCACTTATATTTATAATAATTATACTTCGGCAATAAAATAATTCCCATGAAAAAAATTTATAAAAATAAGATATGTTAAAATATAAAAAAAATATATTTTTATATATGTTTTTTATACTTCTATACTCAAATTTTTTATGAACTCTAAGATATATTTTTAATATATTTAAATTACATTTCAAATATATGAAATATATACGAATATCGGCCTAAAGTTAGCTATTTAAAATATATTTTTTAAACATATTTTTTACGTATTTTTTTCATATGATAAATATATTTTTTTTATATTATAACATATATTATTTTTATAAATTTTTTTCATGGGAATTATTTTATTAAAATTTGTAATTTTTTTAACCATACAAATTTGTGTATCAAGAAATAATGCATTTAAATTTAAAATTTCAGGCGCTTGTCCAACAGCTATAAAAGGAAAAAAACAAGTTGAAAAATTAGCAAAATTATCAGTAATTTAAAAAAAAAGTTTTAAGAAAAATCTGGAAAATAATTCGCACTTATAAATAATTCATTACCTTTTGTTGTCTTTGAAGTCTTGACTCCATCGACCTTTTTCTTATAATACCGCAAAAACCGAAAAATATTTTGCTGAAAGATCTTTAAACTAGAGATTTCAAGCTTCAATTTGCTTTTTTATTTTTTCGATACAGATATTTTTCACGAAAATACAGCCTTCTAAAAATCACTTAAAAATTTATAAAATTTTTTTGTTCCATTAATTTTTTGGATAAGTGTATGTATTGGTGTTGTAGTAACTCCGAAAAAATAGTTGAAGCGCTATTCAACTGTCATTTTATAGTTAGATTTACTGGAATTTTTTCTCAGTGCAAAAAATAGAATTTGGTAGGATTGGTTTTATACCCGCACAGCTACTGACACCGAGACCCCTCAAGACTCCTAACCGGGAAAGGGTTAATTTGTTAACTTTTCCACAATTTCAGCTTTAATAACTGATGACAAGTTCATACTAACTTTCTCTTATGGAATTAAATTTCTACTTAATACTTGATACGTACATACGTACACGGTGAAAAATTTCCACTAAATTTTACTATGGGCGCATCGTAACGCTGGACTATAAGAAACTGGTACAAAATTTACAAGTGGCCCATAGTAAACGTATGCGCATAGGCCACAATCGTGTAATCTGCGCCTACGTTTACTATGGAACACTTGTAAATTTTGTACCAGTTTTCTTATAGTCCAGCGTTACGATGCGCCCATAGTAAAATTTAGTGGAAATTTTTCACCGTGTACGTACGTATGTATGTAAATATTCATAACTCTTGAACGGATGAACCGATTTTGATCTTAGAGATGTCATTCGACGCGGCTTGTTAATTGCTTGAAGCTGTAAAAATTTGAGCTTAATCAGTGGGGTGCGTTCGGAGATATTTGAAAAATAAAATTTTTTCAAAAATGTTTCATTTGGATAACTTTTATTTTGCTCGATGGATTGATCCCAAAATCTAATCAGCTCTTAAACTTTATGAGCCGCGTCGAATGCCGACCCAACCGTCAAAATCGGTTCATTCGTTCAAGAGAAACCGTTGACGGAAGAATTCGAAAAAAAATTTTTTTTTTGGTTTTTTTGAAATTTCTCAAAAACGACTCGACAAATCAATTTAAAAATCTAATCAGCTCTAGAACTTAATAAAACGCGTCTATCGCCGCCCCAATCATCCAAATCGGTTAATTCGTTCGCAAGACATCGTGGGAGAAAGAAATGCTGAAAAATTTTTTTTTTTAAAACAATGGCATACAAAAGTATTATCGAGCTCGAAGAGCTCGAAAACGTACTCACAATAAAGTTGTCGAGCTCAACGAGCTTGAAAACAGCGGGAAGTTTTGGGGCTGGCCCGTAGGGTGAACCGATAGACCGATTTTTTTTTGGTTTACAGGCGGGGAAAAAATTTATTGATTAATCACTATAGGCCAAAAATTTGGTTTTTTTAAAAGGGAGAGATAAAAGATGGGAGGAGCTGAATTTCTGATTGGTTGAATTTTTATAGATTTGTTTTTGCTTATTTGAATGGAGTGAAAAGAGCGATGAAACACAAATAAGTTTAATCAATGCAAAACAAATATACTAGTCACAATCATGTATACTATACATAACCATGTATATTTGTAATCTTGATCTGAAAGTTCATTGGTTGAAACTCTAAAATACGCACCCAACTACACTTATCCAAAAAATTGAAGGAACAAAAAAATTTTATAAATTTTTTAGTGATTTTTAGAAAACTGTATTTTCGTGAAAAATATCTGTATCGAAAAAATAAAAAAGTAAATTGAAGCTTTAAATCTCTAGTTTAGAGATCTTTCAGCAAAATATTTTTCGAGCCACGGTTTTTGCGGAATTATAAGAAAAAGGTGGATGGAGTCAAGACTTCAAAGACAACAAAAGGTAATGAATTATTTTCCAGATTTTTCTTAAAATTTTTTTTTTCAGATAACTGATAATTACGCTAATTTTTCAACTTGTTTTTTTTTTCAATGTGTAAATTAGTTATCAAAATTTAGTTTATTATTTACATCAATTTATTATTTATTCATTTCTCGAAATCCTATCGCGGTGGTCTATCTAGTTTCAATTCATTTAATATAGTTAAAGTGTTATTTTAGTGGATTGTATAAATAACAAAAGTATGAAAAGGTTTTTAAAAATTAATTTCAATGTTTTTTATTGTTCTTCCATTGTTACGTAAAAGAATAACTTCATAAATATTTATTATTAATTGAGTCAATAAGTGTTCCAATATTCTTATTTTATTTTATAGGTGGTATTAAGATCGATAGAAAACCGCGGACTGTATTCAGTCAGAATCAATTGGATGATTTGGAGAGTTTATTTGCGAATAACAGATTCTTATGTCGTCCACGACGAATTTTCACTGCCAACAAACTGGGACTCGAGGAAAGACAGATGAGAAAATTTTTCTATTTTTGCTATCACAGATTTACGAAATTTATCTATGGTAGTAGCATAAATAGAAAACCGCGGACTATATTCAGTCCAAATCAACTGCATCATTTAGAACATTTATTCGCGGAAAGCGAATTTTTATGTCGTCCAAGAAGAATTTTCACTGCCAAGCAACTAGGACTCGAAGAAAGACAGGTGAGAAAATTTTTCTATTTTTGCTATCACAGATTTACGAAATCTATCTATGGTAGTAGCATAAATAGAAAACCGCGGACTATATTCAGTCCAAATCAACTGCATCATTTAGAACATTTATTCGCGGAAAGCGAATTTTTATGTCGTCCAAGAAGAATTTTCACTGCCAAGCAACTAGGACTCGAAGAAAGACAGGTGAGAAAATTTTTCTATTTTTGCTATCACAGATTTACGAAATCTATCTATGGTAGTAGCATAAATAGAAAACCAAGGACTATATTCAGTCAAAATCAACTGGATAATTTTGAGCTTTCATTTGCGGAGAGTAAATTTTTATGTCGTCCCAGAAGAATTTTCACTGCCAAGCAACTAGTACTCGAAGAAAGATAGGTAAGAAAATTTTTCTAATTTTGCTATAACCGATTTACAAAATCTATCTAACATGTGTACAAAAAGTTTTTTTTTTAATTTATTCATAAATAGCGAATGTTTGAAATGCTATAGTATCCTAGTAAAGCCGCAAAATTTTTCTACATTTTTTGGCTTTGTTTTTTAGGTCTACGGGGCCAGGAAAAATTTTTTCAAAAAAACAAATTCATGGCTCGTTGAGGAAATTTATTCAGCTATAATTTGCCTTTTTGGTTTCTCTGTACGAAAGTTTGCTGCTGAGATATCAGCCTTCAAATGAAAAAGGATCCTTTTGTCTTTGATTATCGATATCTTAGCAAATAATGGCCGCACAGTAACTTAAAGGGTAGTTTAAGAAACAAATAAATTCACTACCAGCTCCATTTTCGATTTTTTCAAAAAAAATTTTTTTTTCATCTTTGATATCCATTTGAAAAACCCTTTAAAGATGGCCATTTTCTGGTTTTTTAGTCAACTCATCGCTACTCTGCAAATATGAATAAAAAATAATGTTGCCAGGTAATTTCACAGCTTAATGTACCCTCAAAAACCCTGGAAATTTTCAGATTGATCAATTGAACCGTTTGTCCGGGCCGATTGCTCAATGTTTTACAGAACAATGAAAGGAACAAGTTTTGTTCCTTAATTTGTGTAATTATTACCAAAATGAAAAAATCAAATTTTTCCGGATTTTCTTTCGTTTTTGCGTTAGTTATCCAGTAAATGTAAGGTAAAGAGAACAAAAAAAAAAAAAAACTGAATAAAACGTAAAAAAAAAAGTAAAGAAATTTTTGTTTTATCTCGTTTTTCGGGAAATTTTTTTTTTTTTGATCTCTTTACCTTACATTTACTGAATAACTAACGCAAAAATGAAAGAAAATCCGATAAAAATTGATTTTTTCATTTCGATAATAATTACACAAATTAGGGAACAAAACTTGTTCCTTTCATTGTTCTGTAAAACATTGAGCAATCGGCCCGGACAAACGGTTCAATGGATGAATCTAAAAATTTCCAGGGTTTTTGAGGGTACATTGAGCTGTAAAATTACCTGGCAACATTATTTTTTCATGAATATTTGCAGAGTAGCGATGAGTGGACTAAAAAATCAGAAAATGGCCATTTTTTGTGGGTTTTTCAAATGGATATCAAGGATGAAAAAAAAATTTTCTTTGAAAAAATCGAAAATGGAGCTTGTAGTAAATTTATTTGTTTCTTAAACTACCCTTTAAATTACTGTGCGGATATCATTTGCTGAGATATCGATAATCAAAGACAAAAGGATCCTTTTTCATTTGAAGGCTGATATCTCAGCAGCAAATTGTCGTACGGAGAAACCAAAAAAGGCAAATTATAGCTAAATAAATTTCCTAAACGAGCCATGAATTCGTTTTTTTGAAAAAATTTTTCCTGGCCCCGTAGACCTAAAAAACAAAACCAAAAAATGTAGAAAAATTTTGCGGCTTTACTAGGATACTATAGCATTTCAAACGAAAATAATTTATTCTCCGTACGAGATTTTATCAAAAAAAAAACTAGTTGAAACACATGTAAGATAAATTTTGTAAATAAGTGATAGCAAAAATAGAAAAATTTTCTTACATGTCTTTCTTCGAGATTTAAATCAGATGCAGTCATAATTCGTCTTGGATGACATAAGAATCTGTTATTCGCGAATAAACGCTCCAAACCATCCAATTGATTCTGACTGAATACAGTCCGCGGTTTTCTATCGATCTTAATACCACCTATAAAATAAAATAAGAATATTGGAACACTTATTGACTCAATTAATAATAAATATTTATGAAGTTATTCTTTTACGTAACAATGGAAGAACAATAAAAAACATTGAAATTAATTTTTAAAAACCTTTTCATACTTTTGTTATTTATACAATCCACTAAAATAACACTTTAACTATATTAAATGAATTGAAACTAGATAGACCACCGCGATAGGATTTCGAGAAATGAATAAATAATAAATTGATGTAAATAATAAACTAAATTTTGATAACTAATTTACACATTGAAAAAAAAACAAGTTGAAAAATTAGCGTAATTATCAGTTATCTGAAAAAAAAAAATTTTAAGAAAATTCTGGAAAATAATTCATTACCTTTTGTTGTCTTTGAAGTCTTGACTCCATTGACTTTTTTCTTATAATTCCGCAAAAACCGTGGCTCGAAAAATATTTGCTGATCTTTTAACTAGAGATTTCAAGCTTCAATTTACTTTTTTATTTTTTCGATACAGATATTATTCACGAAAATACAGCCCTCTAAAAATCACTAAAAAATTTATAAAAATTTTTTGTTCCTTTAATTTTTTGGATAAGTGTAGTTGGGTGCGTATTTTAGAGTTTCAACCAATGAAGTTCCACTTCAAGATTACAAATATACATGGTTATGTGACTAGCATATTGGTTTTGCATTGATTAAACTTATTTGTGTTTCATCGCTCTTTTCACTCCATTTAAATAAGCAAAAACAAATCTATAAAAATTCAACCAATCAGAAATTCAGCTCCTCCCATCTTTTATCTCTTTCTTTAGAAAAACCAAATTCTTGGCCTTAACTATAAGGATCGGATACTTTCATCATTTAGCTTTAATTTTGTTTTTTATGGACCGTGATATTACGTCCACTTCTTGCCGAGATATCGGTCATCAAATGGAAAAGGATCCTTTTGTCTTTGATTATCGATATCTCAGAAACCAATGATCGCACAGAAAGTCAAAGGTGGGTTTCAAATACTTGTATAAATTCCCTTCAACGATTAGCCATCGCTTTTTCGAAAAAAAAATTTTTTCCTATCGTCACATGAATTTAAAAATGTAACAAAAAAAGGGCTTTTGTTAGTTTTTTGGAAAATTAAGCGCTGAAACGAAAATATTGTGGAAATCGATAATGTTAACTATGCATTTTACAGTTCAATATGTCCACAAAAACCCTACAAAGAGCCAGATCAATCCAACTAGCCATTTTTTTATTTCACTCTATCAAATTTTTGAAAAAATTAAAGGATCACGTTTTTTGCTCTGAAGAGCTCATAATCTTTAACAAGATGAAAGCAAACATTTTTTTCGAGCTTTGTCCACATTTTTATTGCAGACAGTGCTCAAATTTTCAAAAAAGAAAAAAATTATTTTTCAAAAAATAAATTAAAAAAAAACAATTTTAATGATCGAGAGATCAGTAAAATCATGGAATGCAGCAGCGGAAACGTGTTAAAAATGATTGGGTGTTGTTTTTTAAATTTCCTAAAGTAATTTCAAAAAAAAAAATTTTTCGACTAATTTTTTCGTTTTTAATTTTTGTTTTGAAAAAAAAATTTTTTCTTTTTTGAAAATTTAAGCACTGTCTGCAATAAAAATGACGACAAAGTTCAGAATAAATGTTATTTTTCATCTTGTTAAAGATTATGAGCTTTTCAGAGCAAAAAACGTGATCCTCCAATTTTTTCAAAAATTTGATAAAGTGAAATAAAAAAAATGGCTAGTTGGATTGATCTGGCTCTTTGTAGGGTTTTTGTGGACATTTTGAACTGTAAAATGCACACTTAACATTATCGATTTCCACAATATTTTCGTTTCAGCGCTCGATTTTCCAAAAAATCAACAAAAGCCCTTTTTTTGTTACATTTTTAAATTCATGTTGTTACGTTTTGAATAATTCCCAATATTCATTTTTAATGATTTATTAATTATTTGTATTGTCTACAAACAATGAAGACTGATCCTGGTCACAGTTACGTTTTGAGAATTACCCCAAACTAATTAAAAATAAAAATAATTTTTAATTATTAGTAGATTTCATAAAAATCTAACTATTGTATTTGTCCTCATCATGGAATTTTCAAAAAATTTTGCTACCTCTAAACTTAGCTCGACGAGCTATGTCAGGAAATACATTCAGTTCAAAAGTTTATATATATATATATGTATATATATATATATATATATATATATATATATGTGTGTGTATATTGTATACATACAATGCATTCGTACGGTGCCCCGTAAGATACCCTATACACTCACCCCTGAAAAGTGAAAGTCGTAACGAGGTCATTCGGTGAGTAGATTTTATACGTCATATTTTTTCCATACCGGGCTCCTTATATGAAAATCGATTTTTAAGGAGTAAACTCCAATCGTGCGTCGGAGCTGACACACACAATTTTTTTCTATTTATTTCAACTACCCTTTATTAGTACTTTTACACAATCATTCTTACTAAAATACTTAATCAAATAAATCCATTCAATCGGTCGGCACTTGAGAAAAGACCAATGAATAAATGATGGCACCAAATCTCCGCGTTTCCCTTCACATTTTTCCAGGCTTAGGACTGGCAGCAGACGAAAATAGTAAGCTGGCATGTTTAAAAACGCAAAATACTAGCTAATAGCATTTCTTTTCAATTTCTTTGCGCAGTGTTTTTAATTTTCCACTTCTATATAAAACTATTTATAATATTTTCTTAACTTTAAAATATTCAAATATTACCTCGAGTAACTCTTTTTTGTTCTCCACATAATTCTTTGCAAATGAACCGGTAATAATTGCTTATTTTTATCGTATTCAAACACTATTTTAACATCTACAACTTCACACTGAGAGAAAAGTCGATAGTCATTTTCACTAAAAGGACTTCAACTATTAAAAGTTAGTTATTGGTACTAATGCGTTAGTATGGCTCACTATTCAGTAGTTGCACAAACTAAAAAAAAATTAATTAAAGCAACTAAAATTTTTCTGTTCCCGAAAATTGTTGTTTTAACTGAAAAAATTTAGCTGATAGTATATGAATTTTAAAATTAACGATAACTTGATTTTTTTAGTGTAAGTAAATAAAAATTGTTTTTATTATAACTGCTGATTTAAAGTTAATATAAAATAGTTGTTATAAATATAAATCAAGTTAATGGAACTAAAATTTTGAAGTTACTGTAATTGAGTTAAATGTAGGCAGAAAATGGATTTTTGATTTTTCTTCAAAATTTAATGATTGAGTAAATAAATGTTTTCAAATCGCCAAAAAGTTTTTATAGAAAACTTTTTCCTAAACATATTTTTTGTTGCAAAATTATTTTTTTCTAAAAAAATTATTTTTCGAAGAATTTTTTTTTCCAAAAAATTTTTTTTCTTATTTTTTTTAAGGAACTTTAGTTGTTAAAAGTAATTTGAAAATAGAAATAAATATTTATATCAATTATTTAAGATAAATTGGAATACTTAAACTGCACTGTCGTACAAAAATTTTCGATTTAAGCATAAAAATATGTTGACTTGAGAAAAAAAATTTTGATTCAAGATAAAAATTATAAGATAATTAATTGCTTGGTGCAAGAAAATTTTGATGTTCCGAATCGTTAAAAAAAAGTGTTCTTTAATCAAGAACATTTTTCTTGATTCGACTTAACTTTTTTCGATGTAGTTATAATTCGCAAAGATATCGGATAATTTTAAAAAACATTTAGGATCAATATTAATAGCTGACAAATTTTTTTCTTTAACTAATAAGATTCTTCATTTGTTCGTTATGAAAACCTAAATGCGTCTTCCAAATTTTAGTTCCTCTACACTGTAAAATATTTTTGGACTCGGTGTAGTGCAAATGTTTGTGTAAAAATTGTGGTGTGAAAATTACACTAAGTATCGTATTAAATTTAGGCGGTGTGAATTAGAAATTTTTCCTCCGTCAAGCGTGTATAAGTGTAATTTATGAAAATTTTGCGTTTAAAGCAAAAATAATCATGAAAAAATTAAAATGTTCAAAACACGAGTTAATATCTAAATAAAAGTGCTTAAACCAAGAGAAAAATTTCTTGGGAGAAAACATATGTATGGAGGAAAAGAAAGTCACCAGTACCAGGCAGCAGTAGCGGGAGTAGTTCGATGCTCGCCACGAGATCGCGCCCAGCCGCTGTGTCGTGTCCCTGGCAAGATATATATCTCAGAGCTGTTAAATTCCAAAGTTAAAAACAATTTCGTCATCATTACATCTCTATCATTTGACAAAGTGACAATTACAATTTTGGATTGTATTATAGTTTATCCTATATTACATCAAGACATTAATATTTATTATTAATGGTTCAATAAATAATTTATTTTTGAAATTAAACTTGAACTTTTAAAAAAAATATTTAATTTTGATTAAAACTCTATAGAGTCTCTACTTAATAATTAAAACCATGTGAATGGTATATTTGCACGAAAAAAAAATATTTAACACTTCTATATAAAACTATTTATAATATTTACTTAACTTTAAAAATATTCAAATATGACCTCGAGTAACTCTTTTTTGTTCTCCACATAATTCTTTGCAAATGAACCGGTAATAATTGCTTATTTTTATCGTATTCAAACACTATTTTAACATCTACAACTTTAACATCAGACCAAGTATTATCAATTGTATCAAAAAATTCCATTTGAACTTCTCGAATGGTTCCATATATTGTACCATTGATTGTTCGAAGTTCAACGTCTTTTAAGTTAATTTCATAATTTTGGAATGTTGAAATTGTAGGCGGTAAAATATTGTTATATAAATTTAAATAAAAATGTCTATAATTTCTGATGGAGGAATTGTGATAATGTTTTAAACAAAATTTTTGGTACTTACTCTTTACCGCATCGTACTCCTCCATTCTTTTGTTATATTTTTCACGATGTTGTAAGTTACAAGGCACGTTGTATACTGGAACGGACCAAGTATTATCAATTGTATCAAAAAATTTCATTTGAACTTCTCGAATGGTTCCATATATTGTACCATTAATTGTTTGAGGTTCAACGTCTTTTAAGTTAATTTCATAATTTTGGAATGTAGAAATTGTAGGCGGTAAAATATTGTTATATAAATTCAAATAAAAAGATCTATAATTTTCTATGGAGGAATTATGGTAGTGTTTTAAACAAAATTTTTTGTACTTACTTTTTACCGAATCGTACTCCTCCATTCTTTTGTTATATTTTTCCATTGTGATATAGAAAAATAAAATCAGTTTAGAATTATATCAGAAAAGGAATTTATATAATTTAATGAAAGCGGTGTAATTTCACGATGTTGTAAGTTACAAGGCACGTTGTATACTGGAACTAGTGATAGCGTTCTCTTCAGTTAGAATGTGTTACGTCCAAGATGACGAAAACACGTTTTTCAGTCCCTTAATTTTGAGTCAAAGCACTTAAGCCATTTACTCGGGTAGCGGGGACCTCGCTATTTAGTGTCGAGTATGTCAATATACGAAAATAGGATGTACGAGGTAAATGGATGTGTCTTATCACTAGATAAATGAACAATTTATTAAACTTACAGTTGGTTTATTTAATATAACAATATGTCAGGATACAAGATTTTGGCTGAGCTGGAGACCAGATCGTTGATTAGAATTCGACTCGTTTGAAATTGTTGTTGATTGAAATTCGATTTAAGATGAGATGTTGTCAGGTGGCTTGATGGTTGGTTACGGTTCTTGAAAGTTGATACTTGTTGATGTGAATGAGCAAAAGGGGGTACTTATACTGGGTAATTGACAATCTGTCTGAATATACTTTTTAATATGACGAAACTTTATTTAAATGTGAATAATAAAAATTAAAGCAGCAATAATATTCAAATAGAAATAATTTAATTATTTAAATTATTTATAATATTGAATAAAAGAATTAAAAATCGAAATTATTTTTAATTAAAATGATTCTATTTAAATTGTATAAATTCTGAATTTAATATTATAACGACTCGAGCAAGAAATAAAAATTCGATATTTAAAATATTAAGATTTCGCGTAATCAAGAGCTTGATAATTAATGGGCGCAGAGGACTGATTCGCGGCAGCTTTTATAGGCGCATTCCTAGGCGAGGGGTAACACGCGCGACCTTGAATTGAGATTTGTTACCAAAAACTAATGTTATTTGGAAGATTTGACGAATTGCGGGGCGTGGTGTAGGAAAAAGGCGTACGTGACCATTTCGGGTAGAAACTTCTAGAACAATACCCCCACCAAGAAGAATACACCCGTTCTCCATGTTATTAGATAGGGACTATTTTAAATTATTAATTACGGATTATCAATTAGATTTAAAACATAGGTGCTTATTGATTATTAATCTTATCATTATTATCTTTCGATTGATTATAATTATTTCTTTTTATCACTATTGATGTAGATGTTATTCATAATTTTAATTATTATGGGTTAGTTATGAGTAATTTTTATATTATTCTTGGTTTAACTAATTAAGGTGGAAATTCGGATCACGATGACATTTTTAGTTTATAATTATTTCAATTATTTATCGAGTTATTCAAAGTGGAAATTAATGATAATTTCATAGGTGTTAGTGAGAAGCGGAGGGATACATTGCGTAGAGGAGCTTGGAGCTGACCTTCACAGAGCTAATGTAAAGTCGTCTTACGATATTTTTAATTATTATGAGATAATTATTGGAAAGATTTATATTATTCTTGGTTTAATTAATTAAGGTGAAAATTCGGACTACGATAGCATTTTTAGGTTATAATTATTTCAATTATTTATCGAGTTATTCCAAGTGGAAATTAACAATATTTTCATATGTATTAATGAGAAGCGGAGGGATACATCGTACGGAGGGGCGGTAGAAGATGGGTCAAGCAGCACGTATCCCCAAATAAGGAGAATTTATAATGATGGCACGCGTCAAGAGAAAAGACCGCGAAAGCGCAAGCGTCGAATACAACACTTAGTTGAGTTATTAGAGGCAAAACTATATTCCTACATATGTGTTAGTGAAAGATAATGGGAACGAAATAGTAGATTCCCTGACTGATCTATGCCGGTTAGCCAGTCGGTATATAAGCTTTTATCCTAATCTCGCGTTTTTTGTCGTTACCCGCTGGACTATTATAATTCTCTCATGTTGTTATGAATAGGTGGCTATGAGGTTTATTATCTGTAGAACGTCAAAATTATTATTTATATTTCCTGTCGCGGTATGTTATAGTGGTTTCATGATATGTAGATTATGAATGATTATCCTATTTATTTTTCTCGTCAGTACGTTAGAATATTGCGTCTCCAATTTTTAATTTGTTTTTTTTTTATTTTATCTGGGGTCTCGTTTTTTTTGTTTCACATCAACAGTCTCAACAATCATCTGACCTTGAATATATAATATACTCTTTTATTATTAAATTTTTGTTATTTATAAAATTTTTTTTTTTATTTCTGGAATTTGACATGTTACGCCGTAACACATGCGCTTCCCACCATTAAGGTAGTTCCAGCGTGGTATACTACAGTCAGAGTATTTACTATATAGTCTAGACGCTGTATTACCTTTTCGTAAACTTTTGAGGTCGGTGTACACATCCGCCAGGAAATTCAACTTTCTGGCCTAGTGTCGTAATATACTATATTTCGCGGTTGATAAATGATCGGCTGAAGGTCGATTCGCCCGGGAGTATTTGAATACTCAGCTGTATACACAGAAAAAAAGGATTTCTTTGCGCAAAAAATTTTTCTTGGGGTAAGATAAAATTTTCTCGGAACAAAAAAAAAATTTTTTAGGCGAGAAAAAAATTCTTGAGCCAAGAAAAATTTTTGTCTTCAATTCATAATACAAAATATTTCTTGCGTCAAGAAATTCTTTTTTTCTGTGTACGGTTGGGATTTTAAGAAGGATTTATAATTGGGTAAACTTGAACTGATTCTAATGTTAGTTACAATAAATTATACTTATTGATATTAATTTATAACAAATGTGTATTTTTAATGACAGGTAACTATTACAAACATCCAATTTATTCGTAGCTCTGAGTAGATCTGACTTGAAATTATTTCTCGTCCCAACAACTACTTTCTAAGGGGTGGAGCGAGTGGAGCCTTATCTCGTAGTGGTGGTGGCAAGTTGAGCCCCTCATTGGTCTCTTTGCTATGACGTCAAGGCTGGGTTCTGATGTAGGAGGGACTTCCCTCTCTGCTACAATGAAGCTCTTTCCTCTGCTTCCAAACGTATAGCCAGCTGCTGCTTTACCTCTGTAAGCTGAGTTTCTCCGAAGGTAGTACCATTTTATGATTGGATTTTCCAAGTTTCCAACGCTCGAGTATTACAATTTTATTAGGGTTTCTTTAATCAGCTTAAGTACCCAAACTATTTTTACATATATTACTTAAAATCAAAAGGGATAATAACAAATTTCAACAATTGCTTACTTTAGAGTATAATAGCTTAAAATATACAAATACTTCTCGTAGACTTGAGTTTTCCAAATCTTACATTTAAACTTAACCATTTATATTTCTTTACAAAAACTTTTTCGATGAGTGACCGGATGTTAAAATTATTTGGGTCTCTATTGTAAGCGGGGTTTTTTCAACGAATATTAGTGCAATCTAAAAATTCCTAGGGTTTTTAGAGGTACATTAAGCTATAAAATCACCTGGTAACATTGACCTTTCCATCAATATTTGCAAAGTAGCGATAAGTTGACTAAAAAGCCAGAAAATGGCCATTTTTTGGGGTTTTTCAGATTGATATAAAGGATGGAAAAAAAATTTTTTTTTTTTTTTTTAATAAAAAATGAATCTTGTAGGGACTTTATTCAAGTTTTTCAAACTGCCCTCTAAATTAAGAACGAAAAGGACTTACTGAGTTCTTATTTTCTATAGAAAAACAACTCCTATATAAAACCTCTAAATGTCGGTTACGGGAAAAAATGACACGTTCAGTCGTTAAATAGGCGTAAAAATTTAAAATTTTAAATACTTTTTAGAGCCTAAGCATACTCCAGAATTTTATCAAATCCTATTTATTCTATAATGGTCAAGGTATTTTTAGAAAACCTATATGTACTCCATATCCTAATTAAGACCTAGGAATTCTACATTATTCATTAGGACCTACTAGATCTATGGTTCTACTATATTTGGTAAGAGGATATCACTTTATAATCGATGTACATTTCTCCATAGATGTAATGTAGATAATAATAATATTTACTTAATATCTACTCTCTAAAACTAAATTAGTGAAAAACCACTAATTACTTGTGAATATTCACTAATCTAAATTGTCCAAAGTATACGACTATGAATTAGTGACTATTCACTTTTTGAATTAGTGCACTGATAGAAGGATTTGTTTGTATTTAATAAATCAATTTATTAAAATCTTTTTCAGATATTTTTTTGGGTGAAAAAAATATTTTTTTACTATTAACAATATTCGTTAGTATTAACAAAATCTATTTTTTATGAGAACAAAATTTTTGTAACTATTAAGAAGCTTTAATATATTGAAAAAAATATTTATTTCCACCAAATAAGATTTGTTAATAGTTAAAAAATATTTTGTTGGTGGTCGGTGTTGATAGATGGCTATACTTAACGCGTAGTAAAAAAATATATATGCATATACATGATTTTCATAGGATAAGTTGCTTATTATTTTATACTTGTGGAAAACAATTAATAAAATGGAAGCTTTGCTACAATCGTGGGATTTATACTCGATTTTTTGTGGTAAGTTGACAGTTATATATAAGGTATCCCTAGTAGAAACGTAATCAAGTATCTGGCCAGTAACTGGCTAGTTTAACTAGACTTAAGCTAGGAACTGGCTAGTATAATATCCAGTAACTGTCTAGTAACTGGCCAGTTTTATTAGATAGCAAATAAAACATGGCGACTCTTGTTGATCTTGAGGTTATTGAGTTTAAATATTGATTTTATTACAATTAAAAATTATAATAATAACAACAGCAACAACAACAATAATAATAATAATAATAATAATAATAATAATAATAATAATAATAATAATATACGGAAAAGTTATAAAATTTATTTATTAATTTATTATATTATATTTTTAAATATAAAACGAGAAACATTCATAACATAAAACAATAAAAATGATATTTATTTTTTTCAAATGATACACTGCATTTATTTAGAAATGTTTTTGCACACATTGGCAAATCTGGGATAACTCCTCGTAAAATTTTTAATAATTCGTCCAGATGACAATCTGGAGTATTTGTTTTGATTGCCCACAACCGTAATTTGTTTATTGTGTCGATTTTTTAACTTCATCCATTTTTTAAAATATATTACCGATTATTTTTATTTTGAAAGACACAATTTTTATTTTTTGTTAATTATTTGTATTGTTTCTTGATGTTTACTAAATATTATTCAACTTACAGGTTAAAGTGAAAAAATAAACATACACATACACTAGTATAAGTAGAACATCAGTGTGACCAATGTTTACGATTCAGTTATAGGTGGCGCAACTTCCAGTTTTTACCTAGTTTCACTAGCCAGTTACTGGATAAGATTGCTGGCCAGTTACTAGATATGAACGCTAGCCAGATACTAGACTTAATCGAGTAAAAAATTGAACATTTCTACTAGGGATATTCAGTAGCATCAGTACTTAACCTATTCATTGTCTTGTCATCCTATTTTATTTTTTATATTCCGTTTCTAAAATTAACACTAAATTTATGAATTTACTTTTGTATTCCCACTCTAGTAAACCATATAACTGACTTTGAAATCCTTGGTGAATTCCTTACTAAAACTCGAGAAGAGACCCAAAAAGAAATAATCCCTAGTGTTTGTTTACGACTTCGTTTAAATAAAAAATATAATGAATATGTAGGTTTCTTTTTTATTTTACAACTATTTATTTTTTTAATTTCAATTCATTATTCTCAAAAAATTATTTCAAATAATTTTATTATTGATAAATAATTTTATTTTATTTACAGATTTCCCATCACGAGAAGATTAATGTAAAACTTTTCTAAAAATAATAAGAGGAATTTTTTAAATATTAATAATCCAGTGTGTAAATACTAATAAATGATTTATTAAATATTAATAAATCATTTTTTATATGTTAATAAATCATTTGTTAAATAGTAATAAATATTTGGTTAGCACAAAAAAATCGCTGCTAATAAATGATTTATTAACTGTTAATAAATATTTGTTAAGGACCTATCCTCTAATAAATTATTTATTAAATACTAACAAATCTTTTTAAATACAAAAAAATCCTTCTATCAGTGTGAAAAAAACAACATATAGAATTAGTGAAAATTTCACTGATTGAATTAGTCAAAAATGTACTAATTCACTTGTTGACGAGGATTTATTTGGAAAAATATTGTATCGTTGCTAATAATATTGTATCAAAATATTATTATTATTATTATTATTTGTAATTGATTATAAAATTTTTTTAGCAACTTGATCGACTAAATTAACAATTAAAATTATTTTCGTATGGTAAATATTTATATCATAATTATACTCATAACCTGATTCTATTGTCAATGATGGTTTTGATTAAGGTTCGGTAAAAAAAGTTGGAGTAAAAATATAAAGCTATTAAAAAATAACAAGATGTATTATTTAGCAACTAAATTAGGTTTTATTTAATTAACTTACCTTAATTACTACTGTTCAGTTGTATTTAAAAATTATCGTAATTAATTTTGCCCTGAATTTGATAATTCTATGATAGAATAAAAAGTCCTTTAGCGAGGCACCACTAGTAATCATTGTAGAATCCGGGGAATCACTAATGAATTAGTGAATCTAATTCAAAATCACTAATTTTGTAGTGAATTTTAAGATCACTATTTCAATTAGTGAAATTTTCACTTATTTAGTTTTAGAGAGTATTGATAATATACGACAACTTTGCGTTTTTATGCAAATAGATGATGTCACGTATGTAGGAGTACCCTTTAATTGTTATGAACTAGAATAAAAACTAATTTTATAAAAAAAAAAAAATTACTTTATTAAAAAAAAATTAAACAAATTCCACCTTAGATGTTTCAGTTAAAATATTATAAGAATTTCTATGTCAATGAATAAATTTTTTTTAAACAGACACAAACTCAAACATTTCCTGGATTGTAATTTCTTTTACTTTTACTATCTTTCTTAAATTTGACCTACTAATATGACTATATTTCATTGATATTGTTATTACTTTCTATTATCGTTGATGATAAGAAAAAGATTTATAATAAAAAGTTATGGGTAACTGGGAGAAATTTTTGCTTTATTTACGGAATAACTTATTATTTTGAATTCGATTTAATTCGATACTCAAATTTGTATAGTTATTTAAACAATTTTTATAACAAAAATAAATAAATATATGATAGAATAATTAAATAATAATAAACAAATAAATTATTCAATGAAAATTTGTTATTAAGAATGTGAAAATTAAATGTTATTATTTTAATTTAATTTTTCTCTTTTACAGAATCTTTAGCACTTAATAAGTATAACTAGTTCCTTTAGATTTGAAAAACAAGATGATTTTTTTCTGTTATAAAATCTTTAGGCGCTATTTAGCGCATAGAGTACTCATAGGGTTTAGTTAGGTTCACTGAAAGATGTTAAATAAGGAAAAAAAAGTAACATAGAATTCAAAGAACTTATTTAGGAGTTGACGATTATTTATATTTAGGATACTTTGGTCTTAATTAGAAAGTTTAGAATTTATCCTACCTAATGATAATGAATAGTTTGTATAGGTTCTTTAAAGACGTTAAATTTCGATTTTTTAGAGTCCATAGGACCTAATAAGAGTATATAGTATGAAAAATACTTATTTAGGTCCACTTAAGAATCTCAAGTACTAAAATAGGAGCATTTAAGTATATTGAGTACTTAAAAAGAAGTTAAATTTCGACTCGGGTAATCAAAGTCAAAAGGATCCTTTTTTATTTGAAGACTGATATCTCAGCAGCAAATTATCGTACAGAGGAACAACAAAAAGCGAATTGTAGCTAAATAAATTTTCTAAACGAGCTATAAATTGGTTTTTTTCGAAAAAAATTTTCCCGGCCCCGTAGACCTAAAAAACAAAACTAAAAAATTTGGAAAAAATTTTGTCTCGACCGTTTTCTTATGATTCCGCAAAAATCGTGGCTTAGAAAATTATTTTGCTGAAAGATCTTTAAACTAGAGATTTCAAGCTTCAATTTACTTTCTTTCATTTTTTCGATACGATCATTTTTCACGAAAATACAGCCTCCCAAAAATCACTAAGAAATTTATATAATTTTCTTGTTCTTTTAATTTTTTGGATAAGTATAGTTTTCTTCTACAGTAATAATTTCGGGCCCAGATTGAAATAAAAAATTGCAACTATCGTTATTTTTTGGAAAGTATAAAAGTCAGCTACAGAACTTGACAAATATTTTTTTTTTATAACTTAAAAAAAATTCTCTGTTTCCGTGCTTTATCTGAATTTGGATCCGGTGTATTTGGCCCACGTTAACTTAGAGACTTGAAATTTTCAAGTCATCTCCAGAAATGTCCTAGTGACAGAGAAAAAAATTCAAAACTCCAGCGACGCAATTTTTGGAAATTTTTTTTCGAATAAATGACCGTTGTACCAGACATCGGCTGACTTTCGACCTGATATTTTTGGCCCGCGTCGATTTAGAGAGTTGAAATTTTTCGTACTCTTTTGAGAACATCAAAGAGACCGCAAAAAAAATTCAAAATGCTAGCGATGGAATTTTTCGAAACTTTTTTTGTGAAAAAATTACGGATTCGACAGACATTACTCGATTTTGGGCCTTATATCTTTAGCCCGCATCGACTTAAGCACTTGAAATTTTTTAGATAATTTTAAGAATATCCAAAAAACGTCTTTATCTAGACGCCATTCAGGATCCTTTAAGCCATCAACTATATTTTTAGGAGACCTGTAACTATTTTTCGCAGGAACTCAACTTCTCGACTAGACTAAAATAGAATAAAAAAAAAAAAAGGCCATTCGGCAGCCGAAATGGAAGTAGATTTCTCATTGTTTAATTTTTTTCACTGTTCAAATAAAAGTTAATAATGAAATAAAATTTTTTTTTACATTTTCTTAAAAATTCTCGAAATAATAAAACAAAAAAAATCAAAAAATTATAAGTATAATGCCAAAAATTGAAGCTAACTAAATGATTTTCAGAAGAATTTTTGATGATAATACACTATATGTTTTAATTTGACGTTATTTAAAGATACGTATGCATATATTCAAACTATCGGACAAATGGTATTCCGGACCCTATTCGAAAAATTATGATAGATTATGGTTTTAATGTTCGAGAATTCTACCATAAGGACAAAGGCGATAATTGGCTTTCAATAAAATCTACTAATAAAATATTCTAAAATTAAAAATTGATTGCCATACATCAAAGTGTCATACTTGAAATTAGCACTAATATTTGAAATAAATAGCCTATTAGAATATCAAACGACGAGTAGATATAGAGAATATTATCATCATAACTAATGTTAATCTTGTTATTGATATATCATATCATTTATACACTGTCGATAAAACAAAATTGTATATACCCACTGAATTGAGATGTATGGATTTTATAAGTGTCACACTGCGATAATATGAATTTTAAGTAGCTCCATGAATGTACTAAGAAGTAGGAGAACTAATGCAATAGCAAAATTTCATTGAATGAATGGTAAAATAAGTAATTTCAGTGGTCTAGGCATATATATAGGCATGAAAATTAAAGCTTATTCGAAGACCTTTCCGATGAATTTGATATGAAGTCGATAAGTTATCACATTCAAAAGATATTGAAGGAAGAATAAGTAAAAATATATGAATTTTGGACATTTTGAAAATTTAGAAATGCTATAACTTCTAAACTAATCGACCGATTGAGCTCATTTTCAAACTCGAACAAGGTAGTCACCCACAAAATACGTTTACTAAGTTTCAAGGTTGTCAGTGTGAAATTGTGGCTATAATCAAAGTGAAAACCCGCATAAAATTAGTTTTTTATATTTTGTAAATGTTCAAAACCATTTATCTACCAGAAAAAATGGTCAAATTAATGAGCTGTATAGTAAAAATTATAGGCAATCGGACGAGCTTTCACATAGAACAAACGAACATAAGCTATCTCTTTCCGTTTAGAAGTTACATCCAGTTAAAGCAGCAAACAAATTTTTTTTGAAAATTTTGCAAAATTTAAATTAACCAGAACTTCTAAACTTATTGGCCGAATTGGCTCATCTTCGAACTCATCCAAGGTAATCGTCCATAGAATAAGTATACTAAGTTTCATTAAGATCGGTGTAGAATTGCGGACGCTATCGTTGGAGAACGGCGCGTTATATTATATATATATATATATATATATATATATATATATATATAAATACATATATAAACTTTTGAACTGAATGTATTTCCTGACTCAGCTCGTCAAGCTGAGTTTAGAGGTAGCAAAATTTTTCAAAAATTCCATCATGAGGACAAATACAATAGTTAGATTTTTATGAAATCTACTAATACACTATTTAGGTATCTTCATTGATTCGTTGATTTACCATTTGATATGGTACACTGAAAAAAAGATTTATGTGAGCCAACTAAGATTTATTTGAGCCAAAGATATCGTATATTTGGATATCGCCAAATAAATATTTAATTGTGAGAAAGATATAATATATTTGAGTAGTTTAATTGCGTGAAATAAGTGATTTATTTGTGGTAAAGAAATGATCCAATTGCTACGAATAAATAAGGGCTTCAAATATATGTATAGTATCGCCAAATTTTAGGTTATTTGTCACAAATTGAATATCTTTACCACAAATATATCAATTACTTACCACAAATAAATTATATATTTCCGTCAAATTATAAAATTATTTGAATCAACTGTCATATTTTGTTGTACCAAATATATTTATTTGTCATTAAGAAATATTCAAAAAAAAGCCACAAATAAATTGATTTATTTGGGACAAATATTTCTTTTTTTGAGTGTATTAACCTTTTTCTTAGACTAGTGAGCCTTTAATTCTGTGCCTATTTAGACAGTCGATCTGAAGGAATAAACTCCAATCGTGCGTCGGAGCTGACACACACACTTTTTTTTACGGGTTTGTGTTGTCATAAAAGGCGGTATAAAAGTTTAAATAATTAATCTATAAATTTTTTGTTTCTTGGAGCCCTTTTTATAAACATACTCAACAAAATGACAGTATGAAAGTTAATACAATATTTTGATTTCAATAAAAGGAATAGCCACTGTGAGGATCGAAAAAATAGGTGATTTTCGGGAATTTTTTTGACTGGAATAATAAAGGAATTTGGGGATCGGGTTTTTTTTGTTTTCTAAAGTATACATTGAAGATAATTCTCCTAAATTTTCATTGAAAAATATCATGTTGTTACAAAGTTATAAGCATTTTTGTGGAGCAACGAAAAAATTTCCCCCGCCACCACGGTGTCATCTCTAACTCAAAAACGGATTATCAGAAACAAAAAAACCAAACGGCGTTGTAATCTGTATGCATGTGGTTATCGTTGCACATATGGGATTTTGAAAATTTGGATTTGAAAAAAAATGGCGACATTTTTTATCATTTAAAGACGCCGTAGAGTATATATATATATGTCGGAAAGTCATTACAAGCTTGGGCGTTATCCCGAGTATTGATCTCAATATAAATATCTCTTAATTTTATTTAAACTATAAACGAATAATAATTATGCAACACAGTGATTTAATATTAAAAGTATTGTTCACAAATAATGATACTTAGACAAGTAATATAATGAAGATAGTGTCGCACAAATATCATAATACACTAAATACTAATTAATGCAATAATTGATTACAAAGGAAATTATAATAATCGTAATACACGACAGTTCCATAAGATTCAAATAAAACCCGATCGTATAATTTGCAAATACTACGGCAAACTAGGCTCGAGAACGAATCCACGGTCAACAGGACAACTTGAACTCGCACAACGAATGCTCAATCAGAACTGCCCGACTCAACTAGTCCAAAAACTCTGTACTCTTCATTAGAAACCTTTTAGTCAAAATGTTTAAAGAAGGACAACAATCTTATTATCTTACTATCTTGTCCTCTGTGTCTTACTATATCCATCCTGTGACCGTGGCTACGTTTGGTGAACAGATGTCACAGCGAGCCTAAGCCTCCCGTAATAAACATAATCTACTTAAGTTGTAAACAACTAGAGCTTAAATTTTATTTAATTGTTACTGTAAAAACTAGTCTCGACTGTTAGGAATTTCCCGTCCCATTGGAAAACCCCATTTTATTCTTTCATCTCCGACATATATATATATATATATATATTGTACACATACAGTGCATTCGTACGGCGCCCTGTAGGATACCCTATACACTCACCCCTGAAAAGTGAAAGTCGTAACGAGGTCATTCGTTGAGGAGATTTTATACCTCATATTTGTGCCATACCGGGCTCCTTATATAAAAATCCATTTTTAAGGAGTAGACTCCAAAATGTTGATTAAAAATTGAATAACTTTTTGAAAAATGGTGATGCAACTTTTATTACCGCGAAATCATATATTTTGAAGTGTCTGATGACACCAGAATGTTTTCAAATTTTTCAATTGATATTTAATTGCAAAAAAAAATTATTTAAAAACTACGCTCACTAGGGTAGCGGCACGCGCATGCCGAAACTGCCGCGCAAAAGCTGATTTTCAATGTTAAATTAAAATTATAAATATTGGAGCTACGATTCGGGGAGTCAAGAACTTTTTTACTCAAATTTTCTGCTCTTTCATAAACTTTTTTAATATTTGAGATATCACTTATACTTTTTGAGATTATGCCAAAAAGCTGGACGGCCAATTTTTTTAACGGTTTTTTGTTCATAACAATTGTATTTTTATTTTTCTAAAAAAAAATCTAAAAAATTTCTTTTTCTAGACGCCATTCAGGATCGTTTAAGCCATCAACTATATTTTTAGGAGACCTGTAACTATTTTTCGCAGGAACTTAACTTCTCGACTAGACTAAAATATAATAAAAATACATTATTTAGGTATCGTCATTGATTTGTTTAGTTACCATTTGAAATAGTATTAATCTTTTTCTTAGACTAGTAAGCCTTTATTTCTGTGCCTATTTAGACAGTCGATCTGAAGGAGTAAACTCCAATCGTGCGTCGGAGCTGACACACACACTTTTTTCTATTTATTTCAGCTACCCTTCGATAATACTTTTACACAATCATTCTTACTAAAATACTTAATGAAATAAATCCATTCAATCGGTCGGTACTTGGGTAAAGACCAATGAATAAATGATGGCACCAAATCTCCGCGTTTCCCTTCACATTTTTCCAGGCTTAGGACTGGCAGCAGACGAAAATAGTAAGCTGGCATGTTTAAAAACGCGAAATACTAGCTAATAGCATTTCTTTTCAATTTCTTTGCGCAGTGTTTTTAATTTTCCATCTCTATATAGAACTATTTATAAAATTTACACAATTTTAAAAATATTCAAATATTACCTCGAGTAACTTTTTTTTGTTCTCCTCATAATTCTTTGTAAATGAACCGGTAATAATTGCTTATTTTTATCTTGTTCTAACACTATTTTAACATCTACAACTTCATCAGACCAAGAATTATTAATTGTATCAAAAAATTTCATTTGAACTTCTCGAATGGTTCCATATGTTGTACCATTAATTGTTCGATATTCAACGTCTTTTATGTTAATTTCATAATTTTGGAATGATGAAATTGTAGGCGGTAAAATATTGTTGTATAAATTTAAATAAAAAGATCTATAATTTCCAATGGAGGAATTATAATAATGTTTTAAACAAAATTTTTCGTACTTACTTTTTACCGCATCGTAGTCCTCCGTTCTTTCGTTGTATTTGTCCATTGTCCAAAGCGGTGTAATTTCACGATGTTGTTAATAACAAGGCACTTTGTATACTGGAACTAGTGATAGCGTTCTCTTCAGTTAGCATGCGCTTCCCATACCCCCACCATTAAGGTAGTTCTAGCGTGGTATACTACAGTCAGAGTATTTACTATATAGTCTAGACGCTGTATTATCTTTTCGTAATTTTTTGAGGTCGGTGTACAAAATAAGATTATTTTTATGTTTTTTGACCCGCTGAAACCGAATATCGCAGAGTTTTTTTCGAAATCCTGGGCCATCAACTGTTTAAACAATTGTTTAAAAAATAATTTTTTGGGGATCGGTAATTTTTTTTTAGTATTTTGGGCAATTTTAAGACGAACGTTACTCTTATAAAATTTTTCTAAAGTTGATAGTTTCAAAGTTATGAATTTTTGGAAATCGAAAATTCTCGATTTTCACAAACTTTGATGATTAATTACATATAAATAAATTACGTAATACTAGGTTTTATTTACATGATCGTAAAGAAGAATAATCAAAGTTTTTATTAAAACAATAATATTCCGTTATAATTTGTATTAAATAAAAAAAAAAAAGTGATCAAAGTTATTGCATTTATTGAGTAACTTCGCCGACTCGGCGGCGCATGCGCAAAGCAATTATTTACTGTCTCGCTTGCTCTTAGGCGTGTAGGTAGCTGTTGGCCTGGTGCCTAAAATTTTAAATCTAAATGCATTATTTCTTGATAAAAAAATTTATATGGTTAAAAAAATTATAAATTTTATGATATTAAAGAAATTTTCAAATTCACCCGGGTCAAAAAATTAGATCGGTTTTAAAATAAATGATAAATTCAAATATTTTTCCTTTAATTCAAGTTTATAAATCGTATTTATTTTATATAAGATTTTAATCTGTTTTCGCCCGTACTATTCCTTATCCAGGCTAATATCAGACTTATTTTCGTATGATATTTAGTCTGTTTTAAATCGCGTTTAGACTAAAAACAGACTTTTTTATTATAATTATTGGTCTCTGTTCAATTGTTTTTAAGGACAAAAACAGACTTTATTTTCTATAATCTTTAGTCTGTGTTCAATTGTTTTTAAGGACAAATACAGGACTTTTTATAAATATAAATAATAATAATAATAATAACAATAATCTAGATTTATTAATTTATTTTAATTTTCTTGGTATTTAAAACATGCTAATGCGCTTCCATAATAAGATGTCACACAGAGAAAATGTTGGCTCGAAACCTACCAATTTTTACAATGCTGTCGACTAAACTTGAAACAGGGAGTAAAGCATCCAAAAAATTATCGTGCTCTTACAAAAAATGATTATACTGTATCACATTACTTATTACGCGCGAGAAACTTATCGATGAGCTTCAATATCAATTACTTCCATACATTATAATAATTTTGATGCAGCATAATAATTTTTTATAAGAGCATAGTATTTTTTTGGATACTTTACTTTCTGTTTCAAGTTTGGTCGACAGCATAATAAAAATTGGTAGACTTCGAGCCAACATTTTTCTCCGTAGCACGAAAACTTTGATGTTTTCTTATGCCAAAATATTTTCAATTTTATCCAGTAAATAAGAGAAAATTCTTGACATTTTAAGAGTTGTTTTATCACTTTTATTCAATGACATAATTATTCAATGAAGACAACTAAAAAATTAAGCTGTCAAATTTTCATTAACTGCCGACATTTTTAAACAAAAGATAGTAAATAAAACATAATCAATTCTGCAACTTAATATTTTTTCATAAATATTGCCCATAAATAAAAATTTTATAAGTCCATGATTTAATCTAGTTTGTCCTTGTAAATTTTCGGAACTAAAATTTTTTAAAGTTTACAAATTAATCTAATTTAGTCTGCTCGTAACGCGTTTGTTTTTTAAAGTAGCAGGTCGAAAACAGCTTAAAATTTTCATAAAAGATCAAAATCAGATCAAATAGTCCAATCAGACTAAAATCAGGTCAAATTTTTCAGTCCGGGTAGATCAAAAACAGATTAAAGTTTTTATCGAAGTTCAATAACAGACCAAGTAGTCCAAATACAGTCCAGTTAGACTGAAATCAAATCAAATTTTTCGACCCGGGGCATTAATTCGATAAATTAATAAAAATCTTAAATCTATGGTTTTTCACGATTATAATGAACTACATTTAAAATTGTTTCAACTTATTTTATATTTTAATTAAAAATTTTTTTTTATTTAACTAATAAATAAATAATAAAGTTCAAGAATTTTTCACTTATATTTATAATAATTATACTTGGGCAATAAAATAATTCCCATGAAAAAAATTTATAAAAATAATATATGTTAAAATATAAAAAAAATATATTTTTATATATGTTTTTTATACTTTCATACTTATATTTTTCATGTACTCTAAGATATATTTCTAATAAATTGAAATTACATTTCAAACATATGAAATATATACGAAAATCGGCCAAAAGTTAGCTATTTAAAATATATTTTTTATACAAATGGTTATAAACAATTTATGGCCTGAGATTTCGAATAAATAACTGCGATATTCGGTTTTAGCGGGTCAAAAAACATAAAAATAATCTTATTTCGTACACCGACCTCAAAAGTTTACGAAAAGGTAATACAGCGTCTAGACTAATAATAGACAAAAATTTAGAAGCCTCGGCACGCACATACTGTAAAGTGAGCAAATAAACTAAGAGGATCTGGTTTAGGTGTGAGGATTTTTAAACAATTAAAAATTACACAGATTTTATCAATAAATATTTATCAGCAAAGTCTTTGCGAGTTCCAGGTCAATTGTAGAGAGTGGTGTGGCCAGTGTGAACTGTGGCACTTTTTTAAATTTAGCGATAGCACATAAACAAATTCCAAGCGTGCGAAGTAACGGTGGCAACTTAGAGAATTTATCAAGTACACACAAAAAAAGGAATTCTTGGGTCAAGAAGAAAATCGTTTCCAAAAATAAATTCTTAAATTAAAATATCCTCTTTTCTTGTTTGAAAAAATTTTCTCTTGGTAAAAAAATTTTTTTTTTTTAATTAGAGTATATAAAGCTCTTCAATAAAGAAATTCAATTTTGATTTAAAAATATAAATTTTTGCTTTAAATGTTTTTAGTTTCTCCGAACAAGAAAACAACTTGGTTGGCTCAAGAAAATTTAGCTCTTGATTTTAGAAGATACCAACTCATTCTAAAAACATCGTTCTCTCGAATGTAGTCGATATCGATTCATTTCGATACATCGAGTTTTTAAACGGAGGCACATTTAACTTACTCCAAGTAAAATTAATTTATTTAAAGATTTGATAACATTTAGTTCAAAATAAATGTAGACTTTATCTGAAAACAATTAATTTTAGATTAAAAAAATAAAAAACTCATTTTAAAACTAAATTATACATTAACGTAAAATAAAAAATACTTTTATTTTAAAATACAATAATTAAGTTCAATTTTAAATTAATGGTTTTTATTAAAAATTCAATTTTCAGAGTATATACAATTAATCACCAAAATATATTTTGATTCTTTATTACAATAAAAATTTTTTTTTTTGTTACAAAAATAAATGAAAGGTTAGGTTATTTATCCTGGCTCCATCGACAGCATCAACTGCATGATATATACCACACTAAAAAGGAAACAATTTTATATAAATTTAGGATCAGAAATGATAACAAACTTGAGTATCTGATATGATTAAAAACAGCATAAATAATAATTAACTTACTTTTTTGTGGTTGAAACGACACCATTTAACTTAACGTGAATCAGGAAAAACACCAGATATAATGACTAATAACTACAATAACTTACATTTTTACCGAACACTTCAATTCAAAACAATTTATGTATATGAATTAGTTAATTGTATAATTAATAAACTAATACTATTAGAATATTGGTGTGTAATATATAATTGCACATATGCGGCGCCAGCGCTGAACAGACTCGTTTCATTTTTTTGGGATCTTCGGGCGTCTACGTGCATACACAAAGTAGTGTCCGAAGTAGAGAAGCTGCATAGACTCGAGTCCTCCTGTTATCCGAATGCTGCTATGGAAAAAAACCAAGAGCTTGATTTTCTTGACTTGAATTTTTTTTATTTTTGTTTCAAGCAATAGCCACTAGTTGGTTTAAGAAATCTGACTCCTTACGTAGAGAAGTTAAATTTCATAGAATAAAATATTCAATATACATGAATGAAGAAATTCAAAATATTAATTCAAAAAACAATTTACTTTCTTTAAATATTTTTTCTTTTTGAACTAAAATCATATATTTTTAACTTAAAACTTTAACCCATTTGGGTCGAAAACATAACTTTTTGAATCAAAATAATCAAAATTAAGAGAAAATTTTCTTCAACCAAGATTTATTCCATTTTCCTAAATATTCTCTTGACTCAAGATAATTCTCTTTGAACCAAGATAACCTTTCGGTCAGTGCGGGCTTATAAAGAAACATATTGTGATAAAAAGTATAGAGTTTCTGACAAAAAAAATTTTTCTCTGAATTTTCTATCAATTATTCTTGTAGGAAATTTAATTCTCTACAAAAAAGTATTGAATATGTTTATTCGTAATCCAAACGGGTAAAAAGTTATTGAGCTTTAAGTACTCGTTATTAAGTTAACTTGAAAGAAGATAAGTTCGAGTAACTCTTGAATGGAATTGACACCATTACTAAATAATTTATTTAATTTTTATAGATTTGAAATAATTTTCTACTTTTTGAAAACTTTTTTAGGGACTGCATATATTTATTTCAAAATTGATAAAACTCTAAACTGTTTATAATAATTAAATAATTTAATAATCGTTTATATAATTACACAAAAAAAAACTACAAAAAAAGCTTCTCATCATTTTTTGATAAATCTATTTGTTCAAAAGTTCTTTGAGGTTGAAGTCGAATTTATATTAAATTTTGAAATCCTTCTAATACACCGACGAAACTATTAGACCTGTTACAAAATATCTTAAGACCTTTTTTGTAGACAATTTTATGCTCTTAGAGTTCTTCCCAACAAAGTTTTTTCGGATTCCGCATTGTTCACTAGTTATTTTCATTTTAATGTCAAGATTATAATAAAATTGTTTTTTGATCGATTTTAGATTGAAACTCTGGCTCCGTAACGTCCAGACAATAAGTTCAGTAAATTCATGAAGACTTCACACTTTTCAATTGTCCGTTTAAAATAAATGGTCTTTGTTAAGAAAGTTTAAGACTTACATTTACACTATTGTTGTAAGAAAAGATTTATGACCGGCTAAATGAATTCTAATGAACTAAGGTGTGAAGTCTGGCGCCGTAATTGAACCCTCACTTATTTACTTATTTAGATATATCTTAAATGTTTTTAATCCTATAATGACTTTGACTTTGTCTACCTTTCTTGAGATAACTACTGGATCTTATACCATGGGTAGTTAAATATTTACACCTTAAGTGTGAAATGACCACAAATGACAGTTTGTTATTGAAAAAAATAATATGAATTTTTTTCAATTATTGTTTTCCCGCAATATGTTAAAATATTCAGGGAAATAAGAATAATTATTCTCCTTAAAATAATATTTTATATTTTTTCTTTTAAAAGCGACGTTAAAGGGCCCTCTTCTAAAAAGTTGATGACCGGAAGTCGTATCGTTTTACGTCACTTCTGTGACTATTTTATTCGGTTGTCGATTGGTCGACTGAGATAGTGGCGGGATTTTTGAAAGAATGGAGACGAGCGAAGCGAGCATGTTGTGTCTAGTCAATTTAAAATATATATTTTATATTAAAGGAAAAATAAACCAGTTGCTTGTGGATTTTTATGAACTCAAGTACTTGGTTCGATTACACACACAAGAAAAGATTGACTTGGCTCAAGATAAGTTTTGTCTTCATTTTTGTACACAGAAAAAAAGGTTGACTTGGCCCAAGATAATTTTTGCCTTCATTTTTTTATTCTTGGGCTGAGTAATTGGGTTTTTTTAATCCGAGAACATTTTCTTCGACTAATATTATAAAAATATTGAGTCAAGAATAATTAAATTTTAATTCAAGTTAAATATTCTTGATTCAAGAATATTTATTTTAAGTCAAATTTATTTTGTTTCGAACCAAGTAAAAAAACTATCGAAACAAGATACTTTTCTGTCTTGGTTGGTGAGTATAGTAAATTGTCACAATATATATCAACATCTCAAACCAAGAACTTTTTTTTGCGTGGCAGAAGAACATTTACTCTCAGTTTGAGAAAACTACATTATCGACTCAAGACAACGGTCTATTGAAATGAGAAAATTTTAATTTTAATTTAAATAAATTATAATCTTAACTTAATAAAATAACTTTTCTTGAATCATGCAAATATTTACTACACGGAAGACATAAAATTCTCCCATTGGTGATTTTTTTTCTTGACTTAAAAAAAATGTAGTCTCGATTCAAGAAAATAAATGACTCTACTTGAAAAAATATATCGCCTTATATTTTTGAGTGAATTTAACCTAGTATAAATATTAAATGTTTTGAAGCAGGAAAATATATGTGTATATTCAGAATATCACGATACGGCAGTAGAGGGGGATAAGAAATAAACATCCTCGATCAATGGTCCATGAACAACTTAAGAAAAAATAAATGGTTTGCTCATGGTAGGAATCGAACCCAGACCGATTCGGCATCACGCGAGAGCTTTACCAGTTATGCTATCCGATCATTCCCTGAACGTTCGTTTACTTTACCTATATCCAGTAAGCACACTGTACAATGTAGAATCTACACTACCGCCACCTTAGTATAGTACAGTTAGCTTTCCCAAGAGAATTTTTGCGTTAGGCCGTGAATGCAGTTGCTGTTGGTTCAAACGGCTACGCTTACTCGCCGCAACACAACAAAATACCTGAACCAAGATATTTCTTACCATTGAGTCGAGTACTTTTAATTCTTGACTCGAGTCACAAATTATCTCGATTCAAAATAAATTGTTCTTAAACGAAGAATATTTTACTTTTCGGACAATTGATTATATATTGGGGCAAAACATTTATTTTTCTCACTTTAAGAAAATATTTCTTACTTCAAGAAACATATATTATATCGGTTGAATAAAAAAAAAATCTTATGCCAAGATGACTAAATTTAAGAAAATTTTTTTCTTGAACTAAGAAAATTTTCGTTTTCATTCAAAATTGCAAAAAATATTCTTGCGGCAAGAAAAAATTTTTTGAGCAAAGATATCCTTTTTTTCTGTGTAGCCCTCAATAAGAATCATTATTATTTTAGGAATTCTGTAATTCTACAGTAGCCTAGTTGAGGAGTTGAAAACCTGCAGAAAATAGTTACAGGTCTCCTGTATAATTTTGAAATCATTTGGTTCAGTTATTTCAAAGATATTTGCTAAAAATCGTTTTTTAGCATTTCTTTCTCCTGCGATAACTCTCGAACGAATTATCCAATTGAGATGGCTAAGGCGGCAATCGACGCGTTTTATTAAGGTAGTTGACGGGTGATAGGCATAGTGTCAGAAATTTCTAAAATTTCTTATACTCCCGGGAAAAAAAGATTTTATATGATCATATATAAACGTATATGTTCATATACAATTTATAAATGATCATATAAAGTTCTTATAACAATTAATATACTCTTGTGAGGATTTTATAAAAACTAATATGATTTTATATAAAGTTATATATAACGTTATAAAATTATTCGATAAAGTTTTATATGCTTATATATAATTATATATGATCATATAAAAGTTCATAAGATCTTAAAAATCTTATAAAAATTTATATAGTTTTCATAAGGATTTTATAAAAATTGATGTGATTTTATATAAACCCGGGAAAAAGTTCTTATAGTATCATATATAAACATATATGTTTATATATGATTATATAAAAGCTTACATAATCTTATAAAATTCTTATAAGGATTCATATGATCTTATAAGAAGTTTATAACATTTGATGTGATTTTCTTTAAAGTTATATATAACTTTATAACAATACCAGGTGAAGTTTTATATGCTTATATATAATCATATAATAAACTCTAGTTTTAATATAGGATGGCTTAATTGGTAAAGCTCTTGCGTGGCGCCGAATCGATCTGGGTTCGATTCCTGGGTTAAGCGATAATTGTTTTTTCTCAATTTGTGTTGAATGATTAACTTATTGCGAAACTGGCCTATCCCTTATAAATGCGTCTGATGCAGTATTTATTTGCTTCACAGCATTGTTTGTAATATTTAAACAAAAAAAAAAATTGTTCCATAAAAAAATGAAGAAACACAAAAAATAAAATTTTTTAGCTCGACACACTGTCAAAAATTCGCGGAGTGAATGCGGAGTGAATGAATTTTTAACAGTGTAAATTTATTTGCATAATTAAAAAAATTAATTTCTTGGCTGAAAAATTTTTTTTTTGTTTGCGACAAAAAAATAACATTCCTTGGCCCAAGAAAGTTTTTTCTTGGTTTATGAAATTTTTTTTTTTTAGCACAAAAACTTTCTTTTTTTAGCTCAAGACATTGTTTCTTGACTCGATAAGGTTACGGTCTTTAGACAAGAAAAAAATTTCTCGAGTTAAGAACAAACTTTCTTGGCTCAAGAAAGTTTGTTCTTGGTTTAAATCATTATTTTTCGTGGTTTAAAAACTTTTTCGTTTCAGCTCAAGATATTTTTTCTTTACTTAAAAACGCAACAATTTTCAGCCAAAAAAAAATTTTTTGAATTAAAAAAAAATCTTCTCGAACCAAGAAAAAAATTTTTGGGACCAAGAAAGTTATTTCTTGGTTTAAAAAATTTATGTGTCAGACTAAGAAAGTTATGTCTTCCGCGGAGGAAATAATTTCTTGATCCAAATAACTTTTTTACTTCAATAAAGTAAGAAATTTCGCTTGGTTTAAGAAAAAAATTTCGAAAACATTTTATTTCTTGGTTCAAGATTTCCTTTTTTTCTGTGTATATCTGTATATGAACCGTTTGAAACTGTTTCAGAGTGAAAAACAATTTTGTTTTTTTTTTTTCAAGCACTAATATACATGTTAGTATACTAGTACATAATTCGCATTACAAAGAAATAAGAATTTAAAATGTTCAGGAATTATTTTAAACAATAAAAGGGGATTATCGAAAAAAAAAATTTCTCTGAAAAATACTATACGTTAAATAAACCAATCGCTCTTAAAACCAAACTGTGTATAGCATTTAGCCGTTTAAAAGTATCGGTGTATTATTTTAACTTCGTACCACTTAAAAGTGATGAAGATCGCGTGAACATGTACAGGTTTTCTACTGATTATATATGGGGCATTCCACGCCAAATCGACCACTTTTGACCCCGACCCCTTTCGATTTGGCTAAGAATTTTTTTTCCTTTCCTACCCCATTAAAATCATTTTTAAAGAAATTTTCAAATTTTTTTACCCAATCCAAAAAAAGTTATGAGATTAAAAAAAGAGGGTTTTTCTTTTTCAAATAGCTAAAACTTCTTCAGAAATTGACTGATTTTCGTTAAAAATTGGCCAATTTGACGTTATTTTCTCAAAGTCCGCCATTTTTTATTTTTTTTCTATTTTCACGAAAAAAATTCAATAAATTTTACGATTATTCTTGCTAATCCTAGAGTGGGTCGACTTTCCTTTTATTTTTTTTATCGATTGAAAAAAAAATTTTTATGCAGTTGGGTAAAAATCCATTTTTATAATACTTTTTTCGCAATTATTCTACACTGAAAAAAATAATCGTTAGCTGCTAGCGATTTTTTTTTTCAGCAGGTAGCGATTAAAAATCGCTTGCTGGGAGCAATTTTTTCGGAAACACTGACTTATCGGTTCCGTGTATAGAAAAAAGTTAAGCATCGGTATAACTCGAAAATAAACCAATACTGTTTTTATCATGAAAATAATTTATAAATATACATATAAATGTATCTATATATAATATTATATTTTAATCATATATTGAAAATTTAAAAAAATGAATAAATTCTAAACCCAAAAAAAAAGTTCAAATTTTTTTTGAAGAAGAAGAACCACAAAAATGAATAGACGTTATCAATGCTCTTCATATCTGCTTGACAAAAGACAACGATTATAAACTGGACATCACTACTGACGAGAACCAGGAGAAAATCAAGACAATAGGTTATGACTGGCCAATTCTATTAGGCAGTGATGGGGTATGACTCAAATCTGTTAGCTACGGTCTGACCTATAAGTTTTAATTCTACTCGGGAATGGAGCTCAATGCCGCTGTTTTAATCGCTCAAATGGTACTCTACGTCAAAAAAGTCTTGGAACTTGAAAATATACCAATTTTCTTGTGGGCAGACTGTATCCTTAACGTGGATGGAGTTACCAAGATTCCAAAATCGCTACCAAGTGTCAACTGGGATTTTGTTCCAGGGAAACTAAATCCAGTTGACTGCGCTTCGAGAGGTTTAACAGCAGCCAAACTAGAACAGCATTCGCTAAGGTGATCGGGACCTAAGTGGCTCAGTCAATCAAAAAAATACTGGTCATCTTTTGACATCCCTTCGCAGACAGTATCACATCTTGAAGAACGTCCAGGTCTGGTTTTTACCATCTATAAGGCAGATTCACACCCGCTATACACGCTACTTGATAAATTCTCTAAGTTGCCACCGTTACTTCGCACGCTTGGAATTTGTTTATGTGCTATCGCTAAATTTAAAAAAGTGCCACAGTCCACACTGGCCACACCACTCTCTACAATTGACCTGGAACTCGCAAAGACTTTGCTGATAATTATTTATTGATAGAATCTGTGTAATTTTTAATTGTTTAAAAATCCTCTCACCTAAACCAGATCCTCTTAGTTTATTTGCTCACTTTACAGTATGTGCGTGCCGAGGCTTCTAAATTTTTGTCTATTATTAGTCTAGACGCTGTATTACCTTTTCGTAAACTTTTGAGGTCGGTGTACAAAATAAGATTATTTTTATGTTTTTTGACCCGCTAAAACCGAATATCGCAGTTATTTATTCGAAATCTCAGGCCATAAATTGTTTATAACCATTTGTATAAAAAATATATTTTAAATAGCTAACTTTTGGCCGATTTTCGTATATATTTCATATGTTTGAAATGTAATTTCAATTTATTAGAAATATATCTTAGAGTACATGAAAAATATAAGTATGAAAGTATAAAAAACATATATAAAAATATATTTTTTTTATATTTTAACATATATTATTTTTATAAATTTTTTTCATGGGAATTATTTTATTGCCCAAGTATAATTATTATAAATATAAGTGAAAAATTCTTGAACTTTATTATTTATTTATTAGTTAAATAAAAAAAAATTTTTAATTAAAATATAAAATAAGTTGAAACAATTTTAAATGTAGTTCATTATAATCGTGAAAAACCATAGATTTAAGATTTTTATTAATTTATCGAATTAATGCCCCGGGTCGAAAAATTTGATTTGATTTCAGTCTAACTGGACTGTATTTGGACTACTTGGTCTGTTATTGAACTTCGATAAAAACTTTAATCTGTTTTTGATCTACCCGGACTGAAAAATTTGACCTGATTTTAGTCTGATTGGACTATTTGATCTGATTTTGATCTTTTATGAAAATTTTAAGCTGTTTTCGACCTGCTACTTTAAAAAACAAACGCGTTACGAGCAGACTAAATTAGATTAATTTGTAAACTTTAAAAAATTTTAGTTCCGAAAATTTACAAGGACAAACTAGATTAAATCATGGACTTATAAAATTTTTATTTATGGGCAATATTTATGAAAAAATATTAAGTTGCAGAATTGATTATGTTTTATTTACTATCTTTTGTTTAAAAATGTCGGCAGTTAATGAAAATTTGACAGCTTAATTTTTTAGTTGTCTTCATTGAATAATTATGTCATTGAATAAAAGTGATAAAACAACTCTTAAAATGTCAAGAATTTTCTCTTATTTACTGGATAAAATTGAAAATATTTTGGCATAAGAAAACATCAAAGTTTTCGTGCTACGGAGAAAAATGTTGGCTCGAAGTCTACCAATTTTTATTATGCTGTCGACCAAACTTGAAACAGAAAGTAAAGTATCCAAAAAAATACTATGCTCTTATAAAAAATTATTATGCTGCATCAAAATTATTATAATGTATGGAAGTAATTGATATTGAAGCTCATCGATAAGTTTCTCGCGCGTAATAAGTAATGTGATACAGTATAATCATTTTTTGTAAGAGCACGATAATTTTTTGGATGCTTTACTCCCTGTTTCAAGTTTAGTCGACAGCATTGTAAAAATTGGTAGGTTTCGAGCCAACATTTTCTCTGTGTGACATCTTATTATGGAAGCGCATTAGCATGTTTTAAATACCAAGAAAATTAAAATAAATTAATAAATCTAGATTATTGTTATTATTATTATTATTATTTATATTTATAAAAAGTCCTGTATTTGTCCTTAAAAACAATTGAACACAGACTAAAGATTATAGAAAATAAAGTCTGTTTTTGTCCTTAAAAACAATTGAACAGAGACCAATAATTATAATAAAAAAGTCTGTTTTTAGTCTAAACGCGATTTAAAACAGACTAAATATCATACGAAAATAAGTCTGATATTAGCCTGGATAAGGAATAGTACGGGCGAAAACAGATTAAAATCTTATATAAAATAAATACGATTTATAAACTTGAATTAAAGGAAAAATATTTGAATTTATCATTTATTTTAAAACCGATCTAATTTTTTGACCCGGGTGAATTTGAAAATTTCTTTAATATCATAAAATTTATAATTTTTTTAACCATATAAATTTTTTTATCAAGAAATAATGCATTTAGATTTAAAATTTTAGGCACCAGGCCAACAGCTACCTACACGCCTAAGAGCAAGCGAGACAGTAAATAATTGCTTTGCGCATGCGCCGCCGAGTCGGCGAAGTTACTCAATAAATGCAATAACTTTGATCACTTTTTTTTTTTTATTTAATACAAATTATAACGGAATATTATTGTTTTAATAAAAACTTTGATTATTCTTCTTTACGATCATGTAAATAAAACCTAGTATTACGTAATTTATTTATATGTAATTAATCATCAAAGTTTGTGAAAATCGAGAATTTTCGATTTCCAAAAATTCATAACTTTGAAACTATCAACTTTAGAAAAATTTTATAAGAGTAACGTTCGTCTTAAAATTGCCCAAAATACTAAAAAAAAATTACCGATCCCCAAAAAATTATTTTTTAAACAATTGTTTAAACAGTTGATGGCCCAGGATTTCGAAAAAAACTCTGCGATATTCGGTTTCAGCGGGTCAAAAAACATAAAAATAATCTTATTTTGTACACCGACCTCAAAAAATTACGAAAAGATAATACAGCGTCTAGACTATATAGTAAATACTCTGACTGTAGTATACCACGCTAGAACTACCTTAATGGTGGGGGTATGGGAAGCGCATGCTAACTGAAGAGAACGCTATCACTAGTTCCAGTATACAAAGTGCCTTGTTATTAACAACATCGTGAAATTACACCGCTTTGGACAATGGACAAATACAACGAAAGAACGGAGGACTACGATGCGGTAAAAAGTAAGTACGAAAAATTTTGTTTAAAACATTATTATAATTCCTCCATTGGAAATTATAGATCTTTTTATTTAAATTTATATAACAATATTTTACCGCCTACAATCTCAACATTCAAAAATTATAAAATTAACTCAAAAGACGTTGAACATCGAACAATTAATGGTACAACATATGGAACCATTCGAGAAGTTCAAATGAAATTTTTTGATACAATTAATAATTCTTGGTCTGATGAAGTTGTAGATGTTAAAATAGTGTTAGAACAAGATAAAAATAAGCAATTATTACCGGTTCATTTACAAAGAATTATGAGGAGAACAAAAAAAGTTACTCGAGGTAATATTTGAATATTTTTAAAATTGTGTAAATTTTATAAATAGTTCTATATAGAGATGGAAAATTAAAAACACTGCGCAAAGAAATTGAAAAGAAATGCTATTAGCTAGTATTTCGCGTTTTTAAACATGCCAGCTTACTATTTTCGTCTGCTGCCAGTCCTAAGCCTGGAAAAATGTGAAGGGAAACGCGGAGATTTGGTGCCATCATTTATTCATTGGTCTTTACCCAAGTACCGACCGATTGAATGGATTTATTTCATTAAGTATTTTAGTAAGAATGATTGTGTAAAAGTATTATCGAAGGGTAGCTGAAATAAATAGAAAAAAGTGTGTGTGTCAGCTCCGACGCACGATTGGAGTTTACTCCTTCAGATCGACTGTCTAAATAGGCACAGAAATAAAGGCTTACTAGTCTAAGAAAAAGATTAATACTATTTCAAATGGTAACTAAACAAATCAATGACGATACCTAAATAATGTATTTTTATTATATTTTAGTCTAGTCGAGAAGTTAAGTTCCTGCGAAAAATAGTTACAGGTCTCCTAAAAATATAGTTGATGGCTTAAACGATCCTGAATGGCGTCTAGAAAAAGAAATTTTTTAGATTTTTTTTTCGGAAAAATAAAAATACAATTGTTATGAACAAAAAACCGTTAAAAAAATTGGCCGTCCAGCTTTTTGGCATAATCTCAAAAAGTATAAGTGATATCTCAAATATTAAAAAAGTTTATGAAAGAGCAGAAAATTTGAGTAAAAAAGTTCTTGACTCCCCGAATCGTAGCTCCAATATTTATAATTTTAATTTAACATTGAAAATCAGCTTTTGCGCGGCAGTTTCGGCATGCGCGTGCCGCTACCCTAGTGAGCGTAGTTTTTAAATAATTTTTTTTTGCAATTAAATATCAATTGAAAAATTTGAAAACATTCTGGTGTCATCAGACACTTCAAAATATATGATTTCGCGGTAATAAAAGTTGCATCACCATTTTTCAAAAAGTTATTCAATTTTTAATCAACATTTTGGAGTCTACTCCTTAAAAATGGATTTTTATATAAGGAGCCCGGTATGGCACAAATATGAGGTATAAAATCTCCTCAACGAATGACCTCGTTACGACTTTCACTTTTCAGGGGTGAGTGTATAGGGTATCCTACAGGGCGCCGTACGAATGCACTGTATGTATACAATATATATATATATATATATATATATATATGTCGGAGATGAAAGAATAAAATGGGGTTTTCCAATGGGACGGGAAATTCCTAACAGTCGAGACTAGTTTTTACAGTAACAATTAAATAAAATTTAAGCTCTAGTTGTTTACAACTTAAGTAGATTATGTTTATTACGGGAGGCTTAGGCTCGCTGTGACATCTGTTCACCAAACGTAGCCACGGTCACAGGATCGATATAGTAAGACACAGAGGACAAGATAGTAAGATAATAAGATTGTTGTCCTTCTTTAAACATTTTGACTAAAAAGTTTCTAATGAAGAGTACAGAGTTTTTGGACTAGTTGAGTCGGGCAGTTCTGATTGAGCATTCGTTGTGCGAGTTCAAGTTGTCTTGTTGACCGTGGATTCGTTCTCGAGCCTAGTTTGCCGTAGTATTTGCAAATTATACGATCGGGTTTTATTTGAATCTTATGGAACTGTCGTGTATTACGATTATTATAATTTCCTTTGTAATCAATTATTGCATTAATTAGTATTTAGTGTATTATGATATTTGTGCGACGCTATCTTCATTATATTACTTGTCTAAGTATCATTATTTGTGAACAATACTTTTAATATTAAATCACTGTGTTGCATAATTATTATTCGTTTATAGTTTAAATAAAATTAAGAGATATTAATATTGAGACCAATTCTCGGGATAACGCCCAAGCTTGTAATGACTTTCCGACATATATATATATATATATATATATATATATATATGTCGGAGATAAAATAATACTTGGGTTTTTCCTGAGACTTGGGAAAGTCCCAACTATATTGAGTTCGTTTTTAGACAATAAAAACTTAGTAAAAATATTTTACAATTTAATCCGCTTAAGATTTTGTTGATTTTCATATTTACGTTTATGACGGTAGACTTAAGTCGAAGGAGCCCGTCTGGGCATCCAACGTAGACACGATCGAGAGATAGCAATATTTTCGGTATAATGAGTTTTTAAACATATGGAAGTAATTGTACGAGTTTGTAAAATTACCTGAGATATAGTTTTGGTCGATTCAGGGACTCAAGAATATTGGGTACAGAGAGTTAGTTCTAATTGAGAAAAGGAACGGACGACATTGCTATCCGACCGATCGTGTATTCGTTTCGATTTTAACTTTACCGCCGCGCACATTTTACAACAGTAACTAGAATATTGTCAATAGTTGTTATTCTCTAGTAAACTAATCGCTTGTAATAATTTGTGTATTTAATATTGTGTATTATTTGATATTTTTGTAATCTTTAATATTCTCTTGGATATTTTGATATTGTGTAGCTGTCAAATACTGATATTATTACTTGTAATCTTATTGTTCAGTGTGTACGATATTTGTGAGTAGTAATTACCTGTGTGCATTCGTTAATTTGTTTAATAAATAAGATGAGTGGCAAAGATAACAACGTAGAGCCGAGTCTCATTAATACCTCCACTGTTAATTCGACATCAGAAGTGGGATCTGAATCGTGAACAGGAATTGTTGCGGAACAGTTTTATCTTCTTTTAGAAATTCAAAATCGGGATCCTGTAAAATTAATCTCGGTATTCGATAGTGAATACGTGTTTAGCTAAATATTCGTCGAAAGGTAGTGCGCTCTTTAGTCAATATTTAGCTGTATATTTGAATGGTATTTTGACATCATTTACACCGAAATGAAAATCGTGTTTCGAAGAAGTCGCCGTGTCAATTGTGCTCGTTTATGTTTTAAGTATAGCATGCGTGGTCATATTGCTTAAAAGTGTTCATCTCCAATGGGAAAGGAGAATACTAACGTGTGAATAGTTGCACTGGGGCAGCTCTATCAGAATCTTTAAGACAACTTGGTGAGTCGTTTTCATTTTGTTTCGATTCTTGGACAGATTGTTCATTAATTAAGAGATTGCATTGTTATTTGAATCTCATGCCGGGAAGAGAGAACATAAATTAATAATTTTAAAGGTGATAGAAACCGCTATTGTAAATTGTACGATACAAATTTTATTTACCGTAATTATCAATGGCAATATAGTAGAGATTTTTTCCATGTTGTGTAAGATGTTTATTTAAAGTGTGACGTCATGATTGGTCGTAAAATTCTTAATCAAAGATTTGACGTTTCCATTATTTTAGATCACTTTACCATTTTTTTAAGAATCATTTTCAATAATTAATTTAATCAGAATTAAATGATAAAAACGATTTAAATAACGTAGATAAAGATGTAACCGGTGATTCCAAAATAACCGAATACTTAAAATACGTACATTGAAAAAAAAAAAGGAAGGAGAATCAAAATCTCTTGAAACAAATTTGGGTTCTTTTTCGATTAAGAAAATTGTTCTGAATGAAATCTTGCAATTGTTGCACCAGAGGTGTATTGGATTGAAAATTTTAATAGCATCATTTATTGTGCTGGATTTTGCTTTAATTTTTTCAAATATTCATTTCTTGAGATCCCTGTTCATTATTTCGGGTACGAGATTAAAGCCGGTGAAGTTCGACCAAATCCTTGTAAAATTTTAGCGCTAACAGAGCTACCTGCATCCCAGCGTCTCAGTCAGCTGAGACAATTTCCAGGCCTTTTGTCTTATTTCTGTAAATTTATACCTGAATTTTTATAAGTATTGAAGTCCTTTATACTACATTTATTTATGATATTCAATTCGAATTTTCCGATAGCATTGTACATAGATGCTAGTTTCGATGGTTATGGTGCAATTCTTATTAAAAAAAAAAAAAAATAAAAAAAAAAAAACAATGAATTAGATAAATTGAGAAACGACAAGTATTATGGTGATAAAGTGAGCACCAAATGTTTTCATTCTGAATAGTGATTCTTTAATTTATATTTGAAACGTGAATAACTATGGGATAAAGATTAAAGTTTGTTGTCTGTGCATGAAGTATTGATATTTGAATTTAAAAAAAAAAATAATAAAACATAATAATAATGATGATAACAATCGTAACTTGAACATTGGGAAAAATTTGTAACGCGTACTATGAAATTTATTATTTGGAATTCTGGAATTCTCTATGTTGGCAGTCGGGTTCCGGTTTGTGATGGTAAATACTGATTTTCAAATTTTATTTTCTGGGATACCCGAAAAGTAGATACAGCAAGTACTATCAGAGCCTTAAACCGCGCTGTATCCTCGTTTGGTCGATCTGCTCGTGTAATGGCAGACTAAGGTAGATGTTTTATAGGCAAAGAGTTCAAAGATTTTTGTACCTCTCAAAATATTAAATTACATTTAATAGTAATGAGTGCCAGTAGGGCCAACGGTCAGGTTTATCGAGTAACGGGTACTCTTAAAGAATATGTTTATGACAGTTGAAAGAAAATGAACACTCATGGCAGGCGATCATAGTTGAGGTTCAATTAGCGATAAACTGAATTACTAATCGTGTTACTAAGGCTTGTTCGTTCGAATTATTAATTAGTACAGTAGCAAGACTGTTTTGAATAATGACTGATGATAACGAAAAATAAATTGAAATCTCTAGAGTAAGACAACGTGCGGTAGATAATATGGAATTAAATGCAAAATATGACAAAACTAGATATGTCAAGAATAAAGCTAAAGTAGTTAGATTTAATACGGGAGACTTTGTTTTGCTTAAAAATGAAGAGAAAAACCAAACAAAATCAGATCCGAAGTTCAGGGGTCCATTCGTGATAACTAAAATTCTTGATGGCGATAGATACAGCTTGAGATCTTTGAGTAGCAAACGAACGTATAAATATGCTCGTGACAAAGTGAGAAAATGCCTGAAAGTCATATTCCCAGGAAGCTAGACGTGTGTGATGTTGATAATAATGTAGAAGGTGTTGAAAAAGACACTAATGGCATTGATTATAATGTGGAAGGTGTTGAAAAAGACACTAATGGCATTGATTACAATGTAGAAGGTGTTGAAAAAGACACTAATGGCATTGATAATAATGTGGAAGGTGTTGAAAAAGACACTAATGGCATTGATAATAATGTGGAAGGTGTTGAAAAAGACACTAATGGCATTGATTACAATGTGGAAGGTGTTGAAAAAGACACTAGTTCTATCGATAATAATGAAGAAGGTGTTGAAAGAGACACTAATTGTTTCGATAGTGATGAGGAATGTTAAGTCTGGCTATACGCGTTGGGCTGTCATCGGCACTGCATTACCTGTGTGGCTTGCTGAAGGTGTACGATGGGCAGCAGGCGGTATAGTGCAGGCTAGGTGTCGTCATACACCTGTTATCAGACCATGTTGCATGCGTTGAGTCGCGGTGTCACTGCATTACCTGTGTGGCTTGCTGAAGGTGCATTGCGAGCTCAACGATGGGACAGAAGTAAGACAATGTTGAGATAATACACGTACTTGCACTGAGGGAATCTGACAGGCTTATTAACTCTAAGGTTTAGTAAATTGTAAAATGAATAGAAAAAAAAAAATAACTAAAATCATAATAAACGCTATCAAGAATGTTTGGGGTCACATTGGATCTCTGAATTGAATTAAGTTGAGAAGTATGGAATCGAACATAATAGAATTGAACAAAAGAAAAATTAAGTTAAAAAAAAAAAGAGAGGAAATTGACACGCCAGTTAACAACCGAAGTAATTCTTAGATGCACCCGAGGACGTGTGCTTGTCAGGATGGCCGTGTCGGAGATAAAATAATACTTGGGTTTTTCCTGAGACTTGGGAAAGTCCCAACTATATTGAGTTCGTTTTTAGACAATAAAAACTTAGTAAAAATATTTTACAATTTAATCCGCTTAAGATTTTGTTGATTTTCATATTTACGTTTATGACGGTAGACTTAAGTCGAAGGAGCCCGTCTGGGCATCCAACGTAGACACGATCGAGAGATAGCAATATTTTCGGTATAATGAGTTTTTAAACATATGGAAGTAATTGTACGAGTTTGTAAAATTACCTGAGATATAGTTTTGGTCGATTCAGGGACTCAAGAATATTGGGTACAGAGAGTTAGTTCTAATTGAGAAAAGGAACGGACGACATTGCTATCCGACCGATCGTGTATTCGTTTCGATTTTAACTTTACCGCCGCGCACATTTTACAACAGTAACTAGAATATTGTCAATAGTTGTTATTCTCTAGTAAACTAATCGCTTGTAATAATTTGTGTATTTAATATTGTGTATTATTTGATATTTTTGTAATCTTTAATATTCTCTTGGATATTTTGATATTGTGTAGCTGTCAAATACTGATATTATTACTTGTAATCTTATTGTTCAGTGTGTACGATATTTGTGAGTAGTAATTACCTGTGTGCATTCGTTAATTTGTTTAATAAATAAGATGAGTGGCAAAGATAACAACGTAGAGCCGAGTCTCATTAATACCTCCACTGTTAATTCGACATATATATATATATATATATATATATATATATATGTATATATATATATATATATATATAAACTCTACGGCGTCTTTAAATGATAAATATATATATAGTATATCAGTCGTACTCTAATGATACGTACAGTGAGCATTATTATTTTGTATTCTCAAGTGTTTTTTTTAATTTTAAGTTATTACTGATTTCATAATCTTGTTAGGCATTATATGATTACTTGTCAAATTTTTTCATGCCATTTTATAAACTTTATAATCTTTTTATAAACAAATGGATTAATTAAATATTTTTGGAAAATTTTTGTTCACCATATTGTTAGCGTAAGGAAATAATAATTGAAAAAAAAATTTTTTTTCTTAAAAAAGCATTTATAATTTTTATAAATAAATGCGTATTGTTAGAGAACTTTAACAGATAAACGTTAGGTTTAAAATTTATAAGAAAACTTAACTCATACTGTATAAAAACGACTCGAAGGTCGAAAACTGTATCTGCAATAGTTGCAAAGTTACAGCAATTTGTTTGTTGACAAATTGAGTTAGTGCTTGGACTTTGTCGTACTCCTAAATCCAGATGTTTTTTAAAATATTGAAAAAATTTTTATTTGCCATACTGTTGCAGGTTGCTGTTTTTGTAATTTTTTTAATGTTCTAAAAAAAATTAAAATAAAAAAAAATTTGTTAAACATACAAATGAATAAATTGTTGACAAAAAAAATTTTTTTTTTGCCATTATATTTAGAAATGCAAATTATGATAAAAAAAAAACGATCCCTCAATGATTTATTTAATTAATCAAAATATAAAAAAAACGATTATAAACAATAAGATATTGTTTTTAAGAAATTTTTTTTTTTTTAAATAATTATTTCCTTACGCTAACGATATGGTGAAAAAATATTTTTCAAAAATGTTTAATTAATCCATTTGTTTATAAAAAATTTATAAACAAATGGCAAGAAAAAATTTGAAAAGTAATCATATAATGCCTAACAAGAATATAAAATCAGCAATAGCTTAAAATTTACAAAAAAATTATTTAACATACGTTATTTTGATTTTTAATTTTTTTGTTAGTTCAAAAATTAACAATTCAGGGGGACAGCCACTGTGAAATTTAAAAAAAAAAATTTTTTTTTTTTATTAAATCAAAGTGTATATGTTCAAAAATATGTATCTAAAGTTTAATATGAAAATTCCGAATATTTTTTAAGTTATAGTCATTTTTGTGACAGCACGTCAACTGACTGTTGCATCAACTAAAAACTTTAAACGCATTTTTCTCGAAACTACTTTTTTTGAACTGGTGGCATCTGTAATTTGCATAAATATGAACCGATTCGCAACTTTTTTTTTGCCGTATTCGTCTATTCAGTAGCTAAATTTGCACGTAGGGAATTTTGAAAATTTTGATTTTTAAGATTTTTTAAGGCTGTTTGAATCCAAAAAAATGAGAAAAAATAACGAAAAAATTTTTAATATGTCGCTATTTTTTTTCAAATCCAAATTTTCAAAATCCCCTATGTGCAACGATAACCACATGCATACAGATTACAACGCCGTTTGGTTTTTTTGTTTCTGATTATCCGTTTTTGAGTTAGAGATGACACCGTGGTGGGGGAAATTTTTTTGTTGCTCCACTAAAATGCTTATAACTTTGTAACAACATGATATTTTTTAATGAAAATTTAGGAGAATTATCTTCCATGTATACTTAAGAAAACAAAAAAAAAACGCGATCCCCAAATTCCTTTATTATTCCAGTCAAAAAAATTCTCGAAAATCACCTATTTTTTCGATCCTCACAGTGGCTATTCCCCTTATTGAAATCAAAATATTGTATTAACTTTCATACTGTCATCTTGTTGAGTATGTTTATAAAAAGGTCTTTAAGAAACAAAAAATTTATAGATTAATATTTAAAATTTTTATACCGCCTTTTATGACAACACAAACCCGTAAAAAAAAGTGTGTGTGTGTCAGCTCCGACGCACGATTGGAGTTTACTCCTTCAGATCGACTGTCTAAATAGGCACAGAATTAAAGGCTCAGTAGTCTAAGAAAAAGGTTAATACCATATTAAATTGTAAATCAACAAATCAATGAAGATACCTAAATAGTGTATTTTTATTCTATTTTAGTCTAGTCGAGAAGTTGAGTTCCTGCGCAAAATAGTTACAGGTCTCGTAAAAATATAGTTGATGGCTTAAACGATCCGGAATATGTCGCCTAGATAAAGACGTTTTTTGGATATTCTTAAAATTATCCAAAAAAATTCAAGTGCCTAAGTCGACCCGTGTAAAAAAAATTCGTTCCAAAAAGATTCCAAAAAGGTTCCGAATGTGGAACTTCTAAACATGAGACAGATTAGAACTTCGAATGGAACTTTTTTGGAACGTTAGTCACTTTGATGGTAAAAAAAAAGTTTCTATGAGCAAATTTAGAGTCAAAGTAGGACTTTTATGGAATTTTTTCGGAATTTCATATGGAAATTTCAAAAAAGTTCCAGAATCACCACTTTTGACGTTTTTATGGACTTAAAAATGCATTTCAAAACATTCCAAAATCATTACTTTCGCATCTTTTTTAGACTGAAGACGTTCCAGAAACATGCCAAAATGGTTCAAAAATTACTACTTTTGAATTTTTTATAGAACAAAAAAAAAACGTCCATAAAAAATTCCAAAAAAGTTCCAAGAACGTCCTTTTTTGACTCAAAATTTGCTCATAAATACTTTTTTTTTACCTTCAAAATTACTAACGTTCCGAAAAAGTTCCATTCGATGTTCTAATCTGTCTCATTTTTAGAAGTTCCACACGCGAAACTTTTTTGGAACGATTTTTTTTTTACACGGGGATGCGGGCTAAAGATATAAGGCCCAAAATCGAGTAATGTCTGTCGAATCCGTAATTTTTTCACAAAAAAAGTTTCGAAAAATTCCGTCGCTAGCATTTTGAATTTTTTTTGCAGTCTCTTTGATATTCTCAAAAGAGTACGAAAAATTACAACTCTCGAAATCGACGCGGGCCACAAATATCAGGTCGAAAGTCAGCCGATGTCTGGTACAACGGTCATTTTTTCGGAAAAAAATTTCAAAAAATTGCTTCGCTGGAGTTTTGAATTTTTTTCTCTGTCACTAGGACATTTCTGGAGATCACTTGAAAATTTCAAGTCTCTAAGCTAACGCGGGCCAAATACACCGGATCCAAATTCAGATAAAGCACGGAAACACAGAATTCTTTTTTAGTTATAAAAAAAAAATATTTGTCAAGTTCTGTAGCTGACTTTTATACTTTCCAAAAAATAACGATAGTTGCAATTTTTTATTTCAATGTGGGCCCGAAATTATTACTGTAGAAGAAACTATACTTATCCAACAAATTAAAGGGACAAGAAAATTATATAAATTTCTTAGTGATTTTTGGAAGGCTGTATTTTTGTGAAAAATGATCGTATCGAAAAAATAAAAGAAAGTAAATTGAAGCTTGAAATCTCTAGTTTAAAGATCTTTCAGCAAAATAATTTTCTAAGCCACGGTTTTTGCGGAATCATAAGAAAAAGGTCGAGACAAAATTTTTTCCAAATTTTTTAGTTTTGTTTTTTAGGTCTACGGGGCCGGGAAAATTTTTTTCGAAAAAACCAATTTATAGCTCGTTTAGGAAATTTATTTAGCTACAATTCCCTTTTTGTTGTTTCTCTGTACGATAATTTGCTGCTGAGATATCAGCCTTCAAATGAAAAAGGATCCTTTTGTCTCTGATTATCGATATCTCAGCAACTAATGGCCGCACAATAATTTGAAGGGTAGTTTAAGAAACTTAAATAAATTCCCTACAAGCTCCATTTTCGATTTTTTCAAAAGAAAATTTTTTTCCATTCTTTATATCAATTTGAAAAACCCAAAAAAATGGCCATTTTCTGGCTTTTTAGTCAACTTATCGCTTCTTTACAAATATTGATGGAACGGTCAATGTTGCCAGGTGATTTAACAGCTTAATGTACCTCTAAAAACCCTAGAAATTTTTAGATTGCACTAATATTCGTTGGAAAAACCCCGCTTACAATAGAAATCCATAAATTTTAACATCCGGTCACTCATCGAAAAAGGTTTTCAAAGGAATATAAATATTTATGTTTAAATGTAAGACTTGGAAAACTCAAGTCTACGAGAAGTATTTGTATATTTTAAGCTATTATACTCTAAAGTAAGCAATTGTTGAAATTTGTTATTATCCCTTTTGATTTTGAGTAATATATGTAAAAATAGTTTGGGTACTTAAGCTGATTAAAGAAACCCTAATAAAATTGTAATACTTGAGCGTTGGAAACTTGGAAAACCCAATCATGAAATAGTGCTACCTTCGGAGAAACTCAGCTTACAGAGGTAAAGCAGCAGCTGGCTATACGTTTGGAAGCAGAGGAAAGAGCTTCATTGTAGCAGAGAGGGAAGTCCCTCCTACATCAGAACCCAACCTTGACGTCATAGCAAAGAGACCAATGAGGGGCTCAGCTTGCCACCACCACTACGAGATAAGGCTCCACTCGCTCCACCCCTTAGAAAGTAGTTGTTGGGACGAGAAATAATTTCAAGTCAGATCTACTCAGAGCTACGAATCAATTGGATGTTTGTAATAGTTACCTGTCATTAAAAATACACATTTGTTATAAATTAATATCAATAAGTATCATTTATTGTAACTAACATTAGAATCAGTTCAAGTTTACCCAATTATAAATCCTTCTTAAAATCCCAACCGTACACAGAAAAAAAGAATTTCTTGGGGAAAGAAATATTTTGTATTATGAATTAAAGACAAAAATTTTTCTTGGCTCAAGAATTTTTTTCTCGCCTAAAAAATTTTTTTTTTGTTCCGAGAAAATTTTATCTTACCCCAAGAAAAATTTTTTGCGCAAAGAAATCCTTTTTTTCTGTGTATACAGCTGAGTATTTAAATACTCCCGGGCGAATCGACCTTCAGCCGATCATTTATCAACCGCGAAATATAGTATATTACGACACTAGGCCAGAAAGTTGAATTTCCTGGCGGATGTGTACACCGACCTCAAAAGTTTACGAAAAGGTAATACAGCGTCTAGACTATAGAGTAAATACTCTGACTGTAGTATACCACGCTGGAACCACCTTAATGGTGGGAAGCGCATGCTAACTGAAGAGAACGCTATCACTAGTTCCAGTATACAACGTGCCTTGTAACTTACAACATGGTGAAATTACACCGCTTTCATTAAATTATATAAATTCCTTTTGTGATATCATTCTAAACTGATTTTATTTTTTTATATCACAATGGAAAAATATAACAAAAGAATGGAGGAGTACGATTCGGTAAAAAGTAAGTACAAAAAATTTTGTTTAAAACATTATCACAATTCCTCTATCAGAAATTATAGACATTTTTATTTAAATTTATATAACAATATTTTACCGCCTACAATTTCAACATTCCAAAATTATGAAATTAACTTAAAAGACGTTGAACCTCAAACAATTAATGGTACAATATATGGAACCATTCGAGAAGTTCAAATGAAATTTTTTGATACAATTGATAATACTTGGTCCGTTCCAGTATACAACGTGCCTTGTAACTTACAACATCGTGAAAAATATAACAAAAGAATGGAGGAGTACGATGCGGTAAAAAGTAAGTACGAAAAATTTTGTTTAAAACATTATTACAATTCCTCCATCGGAAATTATAGACATTTTTATTTAAATTTATATATCAATATTTTACCGCCTACAATTTCTACATTCCAAAATAATGAAATTAACTTAAAAGACGTTGAACCTTAAACAATTAATGGTACAATATATGGAACCATTCGGGAAGTTCAAATGGAATTTTTTGATACAATTGATAATACTTGGTCTGATGTTAAAGTTGTAGATGTTAAAATAGTGTTTGAATACGATAAAAATAAGCAATTATTACCGGTTCATTTGCAAAGAATTTTGTGGAGCACAAAAAAGAGTTACTCGAGGTAATATTTGAATATTTTTAAAGTTAAGTAAATATTATAAATAGTTTTATATAGAAGTGTTAAATATTTTTTTTTCGTGCAAATATACCATTCACATGGTTTTAATTATTAAGTAGAGACTCTATAGAGTTTTAATTAAAATTAAATTTTTTTTTAAAAGTTCAAGTTTAATTTCAAAGATAAATTATTTATTGAACCATCAATAATAAATATTAATGTCTTGATGTAATATAGGATAAACTATAATACAATTCAAAATTGTAATTGTCACTTTGTCAAATGATAGAGATGTAATGATGACGAAATTGTTTTTAACTTTGGAATTTAACAGCTCTGAGATATATATCTTGCCAGGGACACGACACAGCGGCTGGGCGCGATCTCGTGGCGAGCATCGAACTACTCCCGCTACTGCTGTCTGGTACTGGTGACTTCCTTTTCCTCCATACATATGTTTTCTCCCAAGAAATTTTTCTCTTGGTTTAAGCAATTTTATTTAGATATTAACTCGTGTTTTGAACATTTCAATTTTTTCATGATTATTTTTGCTTTAAACGCAAAATTTTCATAAATTACACTTATACGCGCTTGACGGAGGAAAAATTTCTTTCACACCGCCTAAATTTAATACGATACTTAGTGTAATTTTCACACCACAATTTTTACACAGACATTTACACTACACCGAGTCCAAAAATATTTTACAGTGTAGAGAAACTAACATTTGGAAGACGCATTTAGGTTTTCATAACGTACAAATGAAGAATCTTATTAGCTAAAGAAAAAAATTTGTCAGCTATTAATATTGATCCTAAATGTTTTTTAAAATTATCCGATATTTTTGCGAATTATAACTACATCGAAAAAAGTTAAGTCGAATCAAGAAAAATGTTCTTGATTAAAGAACACTTTTTTTTAACGATTCGGAACATCAAAATTTTCTTGCACCAAGCAATTAATTATCTTCCAATTTTATCTTGAATCAAAATTTTTTTTCTCAAGTCAACATATTTTTATGCTTAAATCGAAAATTTTTGTACGACAGTGCAGTTTGAGTATTCAAATTTATCTTAAATAATTGATATAAATATTTATTTCTATTTTCAAAATACTTTTAATAACTGAAGTTCCTTAAAAAAATTAAGAAAAAAAATTTTTTGGAAAAAATAATTCTTTGAAAAATAATTTTTTTAGAAAAAAATAATTTTGCAACAAAAAATATGTTTAGGAAAAAGTTTTCTATAAAAACTTTTTGGCGATTTAAAAACATTTATTTACTCAATCATTAAATTTTGAAGAAAAATCAAAAATCCATTTCCTGCCTACATTTAACTCAATTACAGTAACTTTAAAATTTTAGTTTCATTAACTTGATTTATATTTATAACAACTATTTTATATTAACTTTAAATCAGCAGTTATAATAAAAACAATTTTCATTTACTTACACTGAAAAAATCAAGTTATCGTTAATTTTAAAATTCATATACTATCAACTAAATTTTTTTAGTTAAAACAACAATTTTCGGGAACAGAAAATTTTAGTTGCTTTAATTAATTTTTTTTTAGTTTGTGCAACTACTGAATAGTTAGCCATACTAACGCATTAGTACCAATAACCAACTTTTAATAGTTGAAGTCCTTTTAGTTAAAATGACTATCGACTTTTCTCTCAGTGTACGCCTCCTTATCCACCAATCCCAGCTTCGGTTTCCTGCTTTCCAAGTTTCTCACGCCCATTTTTCCAACTTTAACATTAAGTTAGGTTTTCAAAATCTCGTAAGAAATTTTGTTAACTTTGCTTTACGTTTAACATTTGAGCTATTCAGGCATTATGCTTTTGAATAAATAAATTTAATATTTAAGCTTTTTTAAGATCTGACTAGACTGATCAGCGTCGCGAACGGACGCTGGTTAATGGCGGTTACATTCATCTAAAATTCATCCATAGTGATAGCAATTTTAAATAGAATATATAATATAACACTAAATCTAAAGTGTCTTTATTTATACTAACGCAAAAAATTAAAGGAACAGAAAAACTTAATAAATTTTTTAGTGATTTTTGAAAATAACAATATCAAGATTTAAAAAAGAGCATTTTTTTTGTTTGAAATCTCTTGTTTCGGTGCATTTTCAGAAAAATTTTTTTCGAGTTACGGCTATTGCGCAAACATGAAAAATACCGTGAGACAAAAAATTTTCAACTTTTAATTTTTTTTTCCAAATAGCCCACGGGCCACGGAAATTTTTTTTTTTCTGAGCTAAACCAATGCATAGGTCACTTAGCTAACTTATTAAGCTTCAATTCAGTTTTCTTTCTAACCTTGTATTAGGACAATTTCTTGCAGAGATATCAGCCTACAAACGAAAAAAGATCGTTATTGCTTTGATCATCGATATCTCAGCTACTAATAATCTTGGGGTAAATTGGAAAATGACGTTAAAAACTTTAATAAATTCCCTACAAGACCCTTCCATCATTTTTTGGCAAAAAAAAATGTTTTATTCATTTTTAACATCGATGAGAAGTAAGTATAAAGAAATGACTTTTTTTGGTTTTTTAGTAAATCAACCACAAATATCAATGAAAAGGCTAATGTTGCCAAGTAACTTTCTAGCTCAATGTACCCCCAAAAACCCTGTTAATTTTTAAATCGATCTATTGAACTGTGTATTGGGGGGGGGGGGGGGCGATCGATCAAAGTTTTACTAAACAATTAAAGAAACAAATTTTGATCTTTCGTTGTGTAATCATTACTAAAATAAATAAATAATTTTTTTTTTAATTTTCTTCCATTTTTGCGTTGGCGACTCAGTAAATGTGAGGAAAAGAGAAAAAAAATTTTTTCTAAAAATTTAAAAAAAAAATAAATTTCAAACACAAAAAAAAAGTTCAAATGTTTTTTGAAGAAGAAGAACCACGAAAATGGATAGACGTTATCAATGCTCTTCATATCTGCTTGACAAAAGACAACGATTATCAACTGGACATCATTACTGCCGAGTACCAGGAGAAAATCAAGACAATAGGTTATGACTGGCCAATTCTATTAGGCAGTGATGGGGTATGACTCAAATCTGTTAGCTACGGGCTGACCTATGAGTTTTAATTCTACTCGGGAATGGAGCTCAATGCCGCTGTCTTACTCGCTCAAATGGTACTCTACGTCAAGAAAGTCTTGGAACTTCAAAATATACCTATTTTCTTGTGAGCAGACTCCGCTGTATCCTTAACGTAGATGGAGTTACCACGATTCATAAATCGCTACCAAGTGTCAACTGGGATTTCGTTCCAGGGAAACTAAATCCAGTTGACTGCGCTTCGAGAGGTTTAACAGCAGCTAAACTAGGACAGCATTCGCTATGGTAAACGGGACCTAAGTGGCTCAGTCAATCAAAAAAATACTGGTCATCTTTTGACATCCCTTCGCAGACAGTATAACATCTTGAAGAACGTCCAGGTCTGGTTTTTACCATCTACAAGGCAGATTAACACCCGCTATACACGCTACTTGATAAATTCTCTAAGTTGTCACCGTTACTTCGCACGCTTGGAATTTGTTTATGTGCCATCGCTAAATTTAAAAAAGTGCCACAGTCCACACTGGCCACACCACTCTTTACAATTGACCTGGAACTCGCAAAGACTTTGCTGATAATAATTTATTGATAAAATCTGTGTAATTTTTAATTGTTTAAAAATCCTTACACCTAAACCAGATCCTCTTAGTTTATTTGCTCACTTTACAGTATGTGTGCCGAGGCTTCTAAATTTTTGTCTGTTATTAGTCTAGACGCTGTATTACCTTTTCGTAAACTTTTGAGGTCGGTGTACAAAATAAGATTATTTTTATGTTTTTTGACCCGCTAAAACCGAATATGGCAGTTATTTTTTCGAAATCTCAGGCCATAAATTGTTTATAACCATTTGTTGAAAGAATAATTTTTTGGGGATCGGTTTTTTTTTAGTATATTAGGCAATTTTATGACAAAAGTTACTCTTATAAAATTTTCCTAAAGTTGATAGTTTCAAAGTTATGAATTTTTGAAAATCGAAGATTGTCGATTTTCACAAACTTTGATGATTAATTACATATAAATAAATTACGTAATACAAGGTTTTATTTACATGATCGTAAAGAAGAATATTCAAAGTTTTTATTAAAACAATAATATTCCGTTATAATTTGTATTAAATAAATAAGAAAAGTGATCAAAGTTATTGCATTTATTGAGTAACTTTGCCGACTCGGCGGCTGAAATTTTAATCTGAAATTTTAAATTTACATGCATTATTTCTTGATAAAAAAATTTGTATGGTTAAAAAAATTATAAATTTCAATAAAATAATTCCCATGAAAAATTTATAAAAATAATATGTGTTAATATATAAAAAAAATATTCAAAATATGTATAAAAAATATATTTTAAATAGCTAACTTTTGGCCGATTTTCGTATATATTTCATATGTTTGAAATGTAATTTCAATATATTAGAAATATATCTTAGAGTACATAAAAAATATAAGTATGAAAGTATAAAAAACATATATAAAAATATATTTTTTTTTATTTTAACATATATTATTTTTATAAATTTTTTTCATGGGAATTATTTTATTGCCCAAGTATAACTATTATAAATATAAGTGAAAAATTCTTGAACTTAATTATTTATTTATTAGTTAAATAAAAAAAAAATTTTAATTAAAATATAAAATAAGTTGAAACAATTTTAAATGTAGTTCATTAAAATCGTGAAAAACCATAGATTTAAGATTTTTATTAATTTATCGAATTAATGAATTCGAAAATTTCTTTAATATCATAAAATTTATAATTTTTTTAACCATACAAATTTTTTTATCGAGAAATAATGCATTTAAATTTAAAATTTTAGGCACCAGGCCAACAGCTACCTACACGCCTAAGAGCAAGCGAGACAGTAAATAATTGCTTTGCGCACTTTTTTTTTTATTTTTTATTTTAATTGTTTTTCTAGTATATAGCCGTAGTAACGGCCTTTTACACTTTTTGCCTTTATATCGCAACTGCTTTACTTCTCTTTCTGCCTTCATTGTGCGGCTGTGGCCCGACTTGTGCTTATACTGTACTGCATCATTACGGTGATGCCCTACAACCTCCCTTGTGCAATGGAGGTGTAGTGGCGTAGGGAAACCACAGAGAAAACCTAGCCAGTACAGTTTCGGTTTGGGTGAAGCTCCAGTGATCGATAAAATTCCCATTTTACCGATCACTGGATCTTCATCCCGCGCCTAACGGTCAGAGACCTTCGTTCGAACCCAACGCGTGGCTAAACGGTCACCCAGCCAAGTAGTGGCCATGCTTAATGCTACTTAACTTCGGTGATCGCCCGAGCCACGCGCGTGCCGAACGGCTGCCTCAGCCGCCTCCACTTTTTTTTTTTATTTAATACAAATTATAACGGAATATTATTGTTTTAATAAAAACTTTGAATATTCTTCTTTACGATCATGTAAATAAAACCTAGTATTACGTAATTTATTTATATGTAATTAATCATCAAAGTTTGTGAAAATCGAGAATTTTCGATTTTCAAAAATTCATAACTTTGAAACTATCAACTTTAGAAAAATTTTATAAGAGTAACGTTCGTCTTAAAATTGCCCAAAATACTAAAAAAAAAAATTACCGATCCCCAAAAAATTATTTTTTAAACAATTGTTTAAACAGTTGATGGCCCGGGATTTCGAAAAAAACTCTGCGATATTCGGTTTCAGCGGGTCAAAAAACATGAAAATAATCTTATTTTGTACACCGACCTCAAAAGTTTACGAAAAGGTAATACAGCGTCTAGACTATATAGTAAATACTCTGACTGTAGTATACCACGCTAGAACTACCTTAATGGTGGGGGTATGGGAAGCGCATGCTAACTGAAGAGAACGCTATCACTAGTTCCAGTATACAAAGTGCCTTGTTTATAACAACATCGTGAAATTACACCGCTTTGGACAATGGACAAATACAACGAAAGAACGGAGGACTACGATGCGGTAAAAAGTAAGTACGAAAAATTTTGTTTAAAACATTATTATAATTCCTCCATTGGAAATTATAGATCTTTTTATTTAAATTTATATAACAATATTTTACCGCCTACAATCTCAACATTCAAAGATTATAAAATTAACTCAAAAGACGTTGAACATCGAACAATTAATGGTACAACATATGGAACCATTCGAGAAGTTCAAATGAAATTTTTTGATACAATTAATAATACTTGGTCTGATGAAGTTGTAGATGTTAAAATAGTGTTAGAACAAGATAAAAATAAGCAATTATTACCGGTTCATTTACAAAGAATTATGAGGAGAACAAAAAAAAGTTACTCGAGGTAATATTTGAATATTTTTAAAATTGTGTAAATTTTATAAATAGTTCTATATAGAGATGGAAAATTAAAAACACTGCGCAAAGAAATTGAAAAGAAATGCTATTAGCTAGTATTTCGCGTTTTTAAACATGCCAGCTTACTATTTTCGTCTGCTGCCAGTCCTAAGCCTGGAAAAATGTGAAGGGAAACGCGGAGATTTGGTGCCATCATTTATTCATTGGTCTTTACCCAAGTACCGACCGATTGAATGGATTTATTTCATTAAGTATTTTAGTAAGAATGATTGTGTAAAAGTATTATCGAAGGGTAGCTGAAATAAATAGAAAAAAGTGTGTGTGTCAGCTCCGACGCACGATTGGAGTTTACTCCTTCAGATCGACTGTCTAAATAGGCACAGAAATAAGGGCTTACTAGTCTAAGAAAAAGATTAATACTATTTCAAATGGTAACTAAACAAATCAATGACGATACCTAAATAATGTATTTTTATTGTATTTTACTCTAGACGAAAAGTTGAGTTCCTGTGAAAAATAGTTACAGGTCTCCTAAAAATATAGTTGATGGCTTATACGATCCGTAATGGCGTCTAGAAAAAGTATTTTTTTCGGATTTTTTTTCGGAAAAATAAAAATACAATTGTTATGAACAAAAAACCCCTAAAAAAATTAGCCGTCCAGCTTTTTGGCAAAATCTCAAAAAGTATAAGTGATATCTCAAATATTAAAAAAGTTTCTGAAAGAGCAGAAAATTTGAGTAAAAAAGTTCTTGACTCCCCGAATCGTAGCTCCAATATTTATAATTTCAATTTAACATTGGAAATCAGCTTTTGCGCGGCAGTTTCGGCATGCGCGTGCCGCTTCCCTAGTGAGCGTAGTTTTTAAATAATTTTTTTTTGCAATTAAATATCAATTGAAAAATTTGAAAACATTCTGGTGTCATTTAGACACTTCAAAATATATTATTTCGCGGTAATAAAAGTTGCATCACCATTTTTCAAAAAGTTATTCAATTTTTAATCAACATTTTTTTTACGGGTTTGTATTGTCATAAAAGGCGGTATAAAAGTTTAAATAATTAATCTATAAATTTTTTGTTTCTTGAAGCCCTTTTTTATAAACATACTCAACAAGATGACAGTATGAAAGTTCATACAATATTTTGATTTCATTAATTATTAATTTTTGAACTAACAAAAAAATTAAAAATTAAAATAATGTATGTTAAATAATTTTTTTTTTTTTTAATTTTTTTTCACTATATCGTTAGCGTAAGGAAATAATGATTTAAAAAAAAAAATTTTTCTTGAAAACTATATCTTATTGTTTATAATCGTTTTTTTTCATATTTTGATTATTTAAATAAATCATTAAGGAATCGTTTTTTTTTTAATCATAATTTGCATTTCTAAACATCATGACAAACAAAATTTTTTTTGTCAACAATTTATTCATTTGTATGTTTAACAATTTTTTTTTTTATTTTAATTTTTTTTAGAACACAAAAAAATTACAAAAACAGCAACCTGCAACAATATGGCAAATACAAATTTTTTCAATTTTTAAAAATCATCTGGATTTTGGAGTACGACCAAGTCCAAACATTGACTCAATTTGTCAACAAACAAATTGCTTTAACTATTGCACATACAGTTTTCGACTTTCGAGTCGTTGTTATACAGTATGAGTTAAGATTTCTTATAAATTTTAAACCTAACGTTTATCTGTTATAGTTCTCTAACAACACGCATTTATTTTTAAAAATTATAAATGCGTTTTTAAGAAAAAAATTTTTTCTTTAAATTATTATTTCCTCACGCTAACAATATGGAGAACAAAAATTTTCCAAAAATATTTCATTAATCCATTTGTTTACGAAAGGATTATAGAGTTTATAAAATAGCATGAAAAAATTTGAAAAGTAATCATAAAATGCCTAACAAGAATATGAAATCAGTTATAGCTTAAAATTAAAAAAAACACTTGAGAATACAAAAGAATAATGCTCACTGTTCGTATCATTAGAGTACGACTGATATACTATATATATATTTATCATTTAAAGACGCTGTAGAGTATATATTATATACCTATATATATTGTATATGTATATATAGGTATATTGTATACATACATTGCATTCGTACGCTGCCCCGTAGGATACCCTATACTCTCACGCCTGAAAAGTGAAAGGTGCGCAGACTAAGCTGCGCACTGAACGCGTTACGGAAATTCCCATCAGTAGATTTTACACCTCATATTTTTTCCATACCAGGCTCCTTTTATGAAAATCGATTCTTAAGGAGTAAACTCAAAAAAAATTTTTTTTCGTTTTTTCCGTAGATTTTAATGTTTTCAACATTTTCACATTGATTGGAGCGACAAAAATTTTTTTTATACGCCCTTTTGGTTCTAGTAACGCGTTATTCAACATTTGGTATAAAAAATAAAATTTTTTTTTATGCGCCCTTTTACCTTTAAGTTGTACTTTTCTTAAAGGTGAAAGGGCGTATGTCTTGAGATACGCCCTTTCAACTTTAGGATACCAACTTTTTTTTTCACAGATTTTTACGTTTCAGACAATTTCAAACCGAATGGCAAAAAAAAATTTTTTTATACGCCCTTTCACCCTAAATCCCTATGAACCCTTAGGTATTAGCCCTTTTACCTTTAAGCACGCGATATATGTATATATGTAGTAGAGGGAAGTCACCGGTGCTATAAGCAGCAGCGGAAGTAGTTCAATGTTTTATTTAAAATATGCTAATGCGCTTCCATAATATGTCACACAGAGAAAATGTTGGCTCGAAACCTACCAATTTTTACAATGCTGTTGACTAAACTTGAAACAGGGAGTAAAGCATCCAAAAAATTATCGTGCTCTTACAAAAAATGATTATACTGTATCACATTACTTATTACGCGTAAGAACCCGGGTCGAAAAATTTGATCTGATTTTAGTCTAACTGGACTGTATTTGGACTACTTGGTCTGTTATTTAACTTCGATAAAAATTTTAATCTGTTTTTGGACTATCCGGACTGGAAAATTTGACCTGATTTTGGTCTGATTGGACTATTTGATCTGAGTTTGATCTTTTATGAAAATTTTAAGCTGTTTTCGACCTGCTACTTTAATTTTTTGGATGCTTTACTCCCTGTTTCAAGTTTAGTCGACAGCATTGTAAAAATTGGTAGGTTTCGAGCCAACATTTTCTCTGTGTGGCATCTTATTATGGAAGCGCATTAGCATGTTTTAAATACCAAGAAAAATAAAATAAATTAATAAATCTAGATGATTATTATTATTATTATTTATATTTATAAAAAGTCCTGTATTTGTCCTTAAAAACAATTGAACACAGACCAAGAATTATAATAAAAAAGTCTGTTTTTAGTCTAAACGTGATTTAAAACAGACTAAATATCATTCGAAAATAAGTCTGATATTGGCCTGAATAAGGAATAGTACGGGCAAAAACAGATTAAATTTTTATATAAAATAAATACGATTTATAAACTTGAATTAAAGGAAAAACATTTGAATTTATCATTTATTTTAAAACAGATCTAATTTTTTGACCCGGGATTTATAGGCACTAAATGTAGTAAATTTCAAATATCTGTCACAAAAACTAATGTATTTATCTAGTACAATCGAGTCTAAGACGATCACACTCGATAGATAAACTACTAATGTTTTATTTACTATTTATTTACTATCGTTTGTTTAAAAATGTCGGCAGTTAATGAAAATTTGACAGCCTAATTTTTTAGTTGTCTTCATTGAATATTTATGTCATTGAATAAAAGTGATAAAACAACTCTTAAAATGTCAAGAATTTTCTCTTATTCACTGGATAAAATTGAAAATATTTTGGCATAAGAAAACATCAAAATTCTTGTGCTACGGAGAAAAATGTTGGCTCGAAGTCTACCAATTTTTATTATGCTGTCGACCAAACTTGAAACAGTAAGTAAAGCAACCAAAAAATTACTATATGCTCTTGTAAAAAATTATTATGCTGCATCAAAATTATTATAATGTATGGAAGTACTTGATATTGAAGCTCATCGATAAGTTTCTTGCGCGTAATAAGTAATGTGATACAGTATAGTCATTTTTTGTAAGAGCACGATAATTTTTTGGATGCTTTACTTCCTGTTTCAAGTTTAGTCGACAGCATTGTAAAAATTGGTAGGTTTCGAGCCAAAATTTTCTCTGTGTGACATCTTATCATGGAAGCGCATTAGCATGTTTTAAATACCAAGAAAATTAAAATAAATTAATAAATCCAGATTATTATTATTATTATTATTATTTATATTTATAAAAAGTCCTGTTTTTGTCCTTAAAAACAATTGAACACAGACCAATAATTATAATAAAAAAGTCTGTTTTTAGTCTAAACGCGATTTACAACAGACTAAATATCATACGAAAATAAGTCTGATATTAGCCTGGATAAGGAATAGTGCGGCCAAAACAGATTAAATTCTTATACGAAATAAATACGATTTATAAACTTGAATTAAAGGAAAAATATTTGAATTTATCATTTATTTTAAAACAGATCTATTTTTTTGACCCGGGAAACTTATCGATGCGCTTCAATGTCAATTATTTCCATACCTTATAATAATATTAATGCAGCATAATAATTTTTTATAAGAGCATAGTATTTTTTTGAATACTTTACTTTCTGTTTCAAGTTTGGTCGACAGCATAATAAAAATTGGTAGATTTCGAGCCAACATTTTTCTCCGCAGCACAAGAATTTTGATGTTTTCTTATGCCAAAATATTTTCAATTTTATCCAGTAAATATGAGAAAATTCTTGACATTTTAAGAACTGTTTTATCACTTTTATTCAATGACATAAATATTCAATGAAGACAACTAAAAAATTAAGCTGTCAAATTTTCATTAACTGCCGACATTTTTAAACAAAAGATAGTAAATAAATAGTAAATAAAACATAATCAATTCTGCAACTTAATATTTTTTCATAAATATTGCCCATAAATAAAAATTTTATAAGTCCATGATTTAATCTAGTTTTGTCCTTGAAAATTTTCAGAACTAAAATTTTTTAAAGTTCACGAACTAATCTAATTTAGTCTGCTCGTCACGCGTTTGTTTTTTAAAGTAGCAGGTCGAAAACAGCTTATAATTTTCATAAAAGATCAAAATCAGATCAAATAGTCCAATCAGACTAAAATCAGGTCAAATTTTTCGACCCGCACACAAAAAAAGGAATTCTTGGGTCAAGAAGAAAATCGTTTCCAAAAATAAATTCTTGAATTAAAATATCCTCTTTTCTTGTTTGAAAAAATTTTCTCTTGGTAAAAAAAATTTTTTTTTTTCATTAGAGTATATAAAGCTTTTCAATAAAGAAATTCAGTTTTGATTTAAAAATATAAATTTTTGCTTTAAATGTTTTTAGTTTCTCCGAACAAGAAAACAACTTGGTTGGCTCAAGAAAATTTAGCTCTTGGTTTTAGAAGATACCAACTCATTCTAAAAACATCGTTCTCTCGAATGTAGTCGATATCGATTCATTTCGATACATCGAGTTTTTAAACGGAGGAACATTTAACTTACTCCAAGTAAAAATCAATTTATTTAAAGATTTGATAACATTTAGTTCAAAATAAATGTAGACTTTATCTGAAAACAATTAATTTTAGATTAAAAAAATAAAAAAACTCATTTTAAAACTAAATTATACATTAACGTAAAATAAAAAATACTTTTATTTTAAAATACAATAATTAAGTTCAATTTTAAATTCATGGTTTCCACTATATAAAAATGGTGTATTACCGTAAGAAGGACGGTGTGGCTCAATAAGTTATAGATAAAATTGAACGGAATATAGTATAGGGCCGGATAGCTCAACTGGTAGAGCACTCGGCGCGTTACCGAATTGGTCTGGGTTCGAATCCCAGTTCGGGCTATCTATATTTTTCTCAATTTTTCTCAATATACTCACGCCGTAGAGTATATATATATATGTCGGAAAGTCATTACAAGCTTGGGCGTTATCCCGAGTATTGATCTCAATATAAATATCTCTTAATTCTATTTAAACTATAAACGAATAATAATTATGCAACACAGTGATTTAATATTAAAAGTATTGTTCACAAATAATGATACTTAGACAAGTAATATAATGAAGATAGTGTCGCACAAATATCATAATACACTAAATACTAATGAATGCAATAATTGATTACAAAGGAAATTATAATAATCGTAATACACGACAGTTCCATAAGATTCAAATAAAACCCGATCATATAATTTGCAAATACTACGGCAAACTAGGCTCGAGAACGAATCCACGGTCAACAGGACAACTTGAACTCGCACAACGAATGCTCAATCAGAACTGCCCGACTCAACTAGTCCAAAAACTCTGTACTCTTCATTAGAAACCTTTTAGTCAAAATGTTTAAAGAAGGACAACAATCTTATTATCTTACTATCTTGTCCTCTGTGTCTTACTATATCCATCCTGTGACCGTGGCTACGTTTGGTGAACAGATGTCACAGCGAGCCTAAGCCTCCCGTAATAAACATAATCTACTTAAGTTGTAAACAACTAGAGATTAAATTTTATTTAATTGTTACTGTAAAAACTAGTCTCGACTGTTAGGAATTTCCCGTCCCATTGGAAAACCCCATTTTATTCTTTCATCTCCGACATATATATATATATATATATTGTATACATACAGTGCATTCGTACGGCGCCCTGTAGGATACCCTATACACTCACCCCTGAAAAGTGAAAGTCGTAACGAGGTCATTCGTTGAGGAGATTTTATACCTCATATTTGTGCCATACCGGGCTCCTTATATAAAAATCCATTTTTAAGGAGTAGACTCCAAAATGTTGATTAAAAATTGAATAACTTTTTGAAAAATGGTGATGCAACTTTTATTACCGCGAAATCATATATTTTGAAGTGTCTGATGACACCAGAATGTTTTCAAATTTTTCAATTGATATTTAATTGCAAAAAAAAATTATTTAAAAACTACGCTCACTAGGGTAGCGGCACGCGCATGCCGAAACTGCCGCGCAAAAGCTGATTTTCAATGTTAAATTAAAATTATAAATATTGGAGCTACGATTCGGGGAGTCAAGAACTTTTTTACTCAAATTTTCTGCTCTTTCATAAACTTTTTTAATATTTGAGATATCACTTATACTTTTTGAGATTATGCCAAAAAGCTGGACGGCCAATTTTTTTAACGGTTTTTTGTTCATAACAATTGTATTTTTATTTTTGTAAAAAAAAATCTAAAAAATTTCTTTTTCTAGACGCCATTCAGGATCGTTTAAGCCATCAACTATATTTTTAGGAGACCTGTAACTATTTTTCGCAGGAACTTAACTTCTCGACTAGACTAAAATATAATAAAAATACATTATTTAGGTATCGTCATTGATTTGTTTAGTTACCATTTGAAATAGTATTAATCTTTTTCTTAGACTAGTAAGCCTTTATTTCTGTGCCTATTTAGACAGTCGATCTGAAGGAGTAAACTCCAATCGTGCGTCGGAGCTGACACACACACTTTTTTCTATTTATTTCAGCTACCCTTCGATAATACTTTTACACAATCATTCTTACTAAAATACTTAATGAAATAAATCCATTCAATCGGTCGGTACTTGGGTAAAGACCAATGAATAAATGATGGCACCAAATCTCCGCGTTTCCCTTCACATTTTTCCAGGCTTAGGACTGGCAGCAGACGAAAATAGTAAGCTGGCATGTTTAAAAACGCGAAATACTAGCTAATAGCATTTCTTTTCAATTTCTTTGCGCAGTGTTTTTAATTTTCCATCTCTATATAGAACTATTTATAAAATTTACACAATTTTAAAAATATTCAAATATTACCTCGAGTAACTTTTTTTTGTTCTCCTCATAATTCTTTGTAAATGAACCGGTAATAATTGCTTATTTTTATCTTGTTCTAACACTATTTTAACATCTACAACTTCATCAGACCAAGTATTATTAATTGTATCAAAAAATTTCATTTGAACTTCTCGAATGGTTCCATATGTTGTACCATTAATTGTTCGATGTTCAACGTCTTTTGAGTTAATTTTATAATTTTTGAATGTTGAGATTGTAGGCGGTAAAATATTGTTATATAAATTTAAATAAAAAGATCTATAATTTCCAATGGAGGAATTATAATAATGTTTTAAACAAAATTTTTCGTACTTACTTTTTACCGCATCGTAGTCCTCCGTTCTTTCGTTGTATTTGTCCATTGTCCAAAGCGGTGTAATTTCACGATGTTGTTAATAACAAGGCACTTTGTATACTGGAACTAGTGATAGCGTTCTCTTCAGTTAGCATGCGCTTCCCATACCCCCACCATTAAGGTAGTTCTAGCGTGGTATACTACAGTCAGAGTATTTACTATATAGTCTAGACGCTGTATTATCTTTTCGTAATTTTTTGAGGTCGGTGTACAAAATAAGATTATTTTTATGTTTTTTGACCCGCTGAAACCGAATATCGCAGAGTTTTTTTCGAAATCCTGGGCCATCAACTGTTTAAACAATTGTTTAAAAAATAATTTTTTGGGGATCGGTAATTTTTTTTTAGTATTTTGGGCAATTTTAAGACGAACGTTACTCTTATAAAATTTTTCTAAAGTTGATAGTTTCAAAGTTATGAATTTTTGGAAATCGAAAATTCTCGATTTTCACAAACTTTGATGATTAATTACATATAAATAAATTACGTAATACTAGGTTTTATTTACATGATCGTAAAGAAGAATAATCAAAGTTTTTATTAAAACAATAATATTCCGTTATAATTTGTATTAAATAAAAAAAAAAAAGTGATCAAAGTTATTGCATTTATTGAGTAACTTCGCCGACTCGGCGGCGCATGCGCAAAGCAATTATTTACTGTCTCGCTTGCTCTTAGGCGTGTAGGTAGCTGTTGGCCTGGTGCCTAAAATGTTAAATCTAAATGCATTATTTCTTGATAAAAAAATTTGTATGGTTAAAAAAATTATAAATTTTATGATATTAAAGAAATTTTCAAATTCACCCGGGTCAAAAAATTAGATCGGTTTTAAAATAAATGATAAATTCAAATATTTTTCCTTTAATTCAAGTTTATAAATCGTATTTATTTTATATAAGATTTTAATCTGTTTTCGCCCGTACTATTCCTTATCCAGGCTAATATCAGACTTATTTTCGTATGATATTTAGTCTGTTTTAAATCGCGTTTAGACTAAAAACAGACTTTTTTATTATAATTATTGGTCTCTGTTCAATTGTTTTTGAGGACAAAAACAGACTTTATTTTCTATAATCTTTAGTCTGTGTTCAATTGTTTTTAAGGACAAATACAGGACTTTTTATAAATATAAATAATAATAATAATAATAACAATAATCTAGATTTATTAATTTATTTTAATTTTCTTGGTATTTAAAACATGCTAATGCGCTTCCATAATAAGATGTCACACAGAGAAAATGTTGGCTCGAAACCTACCAATTTTTACAATGCTGTCGACTAAACTTGAAACAGGGAGTAAAGCATCCAAAAAATTATCGTGCTCTTACAAAAAATGATTATACTGTATCACATTACTTATTACGCGCGAGAAACTTATCGATGAGCTTCAATATCAATTACTTCCATACATTATAATAATTTTGATGCAGCATAATAATTTTTTATAAGAGCATAGTATTTTTTTGGATACTTTACTTTCTGTTTCAAGTTTGGTCGACAGCATAATAAAAATTGGTAGACTTCGAGCCAACATTTTTCTCCGTAGCACGAAAACTTTGATGTTTTCTTATGCCAAAATATTTTCAATTTTATCCAGTAAATAAGAGAAAATTCTTGACATTTTAAGAGTTGTTTTATCACTTTTATTCAATGACATAATTATTCAATGAAGACAACTAAAAAATTAAGCTGTCAAATTTTCATTAACTGCCGACATTTTTAAACAAAAGATAGTAAATAAAACATAATCAATTCTGCAACTTAATATTTTTTCATAAATATTGCCCATAAATAAAAATTTTATAAGTCCATGATTTAATCTAGTTTGTCCTTGTAAATTTTCGGAACTAAAATTTTTTAAAGTTTACAAATTAATCTAATTTAGTCTGCTCGTAACGCGTTTGTTTTTTAAAGTAGCAGGTCGAAAACAGCTTAAAATTTTCATAAAAGATCAAAATCAGATCAAATAGTCCAATCAGACTAAAATCAGGTCAAATGTTTCAGTCCGGGTAGATCAAAAACAGATTAAAGTTTTTATCGAAGTTCAATAACAGACCAAGTAGTCCAAATACAGTCCAGTTAGACTGAAATCAAATCAAATTTTTCGACCCGGGGCATTAATTCGATAAATTAATAAAAATCTTAAATCTATGGTTTTTCACGATTATAATGAACTACATTTAAAATTGTTTCAACTTATTTTATATTTTAATTAAAAATTTTTTTTCATTTAACTAATAAATAAATAATAAAGTTCAAGAATTTTTCACTTATATTTATAATAATTATACTTGGGCAATAAAATAATTCCCATGAAAAAAATTTATAAAAATAATATATGTTAAAATATATTTTTATATATGATTTTTATACTTTCATACTTATATTTTTCATGTACTCTAAGATATATTTCTAATAAATTGAAATTACATTTCAAACATATGAAATATATACGAAAATCGGCCAAAAGTTAGCTATTTAAAATATATTTTTTATACAAATGGTTATAAACAATTTATGGCCTGAGATTTCGAATAAATAACTGCGATATTCGGTTTTAGCGGGTCAAAAAACATAAAAATAATCTTATTTTGTACACCGACCTCAAAAGTTTACGAAAAGGTAATACAGCGTCTAGACTAATAATAGACAAAAATTTAGAAGCCTCGGCACGCACATACTGTAAAGTGAGCAAATAAACTAAGAGGATCTGGTTTAGGTGTGAGGATTTTTAAACAATTAAAAATTACACAGATTTTATCAATAAATATTTATCAGCAAAGTCTTTGCGAGTTCCAGGTCAATTGTAGAGAGTGGTGTGGCCAGTGTGGACTGTGGCACTTTTTTAAATTTAGCGATAGCACATAAACAAATTCCAAGCGTGCGAAGTAACGGTGGCAACTTAGAGAATTTATCAAGTAGCGTGTATAGCGGGTGTGAATCTGCCTTATAGATGGTAAAAACCAGACCTGGACGTTCTTCAAGATGTGATACTGTCTGCGAAGGGATGTCAAAAGATGACCAGTATTTTTTTGATTGACTGAGCCACTTAGGTCCCGATCACCTTAGCGAATGCTGTTCTAGTTTGGCTGCTGTTAAACCTCTCGAAGCGCAGTCAACTGGATTTAGTTTCCCTGGAACAAAATCCCAGTTGACACTTGGTAGCGATTTTTGAATCTTGGTAACTCCATCCACGTTAAGGATACAGTCTGCCCACAAGAAAATTGGTATATTTTCAAGTTCCAAGACTTTTTTGACGTAGAGTACCATTTGAGCGATTAAAACAGCGGCATTGAGCTCCATTCCCGAGTAGAATTAAAACTTATAGGTCAGACCGTAGCTAACAGATTTGAGTCATACCCCATCACTGCCTAATAGAATTGGCCAGTCATAACCTATTGTCTTGATTTTCTCCTGGTTCTCGTCAGTAGTGATGTCCAGTTTATAATCGTTGTCTTTTGTCAAGCAGATATGAAGAGCATTGATAACGTCTATTCATTTTTGTGGTTCTTCTTCTTCAAAAAAAATTTGAACTTTTTTTTTGGGTTTAGAATTTATTCATTTTTTTAAATTTTCAATATATGATTAAAATATAATATTATATATAGATACATTTATATGTATAGGGGAGGGTGGGGCAAAGCGGCCCCCATGGGGCAGAGCGGCCCCCCCTGAAATTTTGACCAAAAAAAAATTTTTTTTTTTTTCGACTAATTACTATAAATCCGATATGTTTGCGCATTTTTACCCCTACGCATGGCATTTGGGGCAAAATGGACAAGCCCAAAATTTTGAAAAAGTGATTTTTTCATATTTTTATCGTCAAATTAAAAAAAAATTGTTATAATTCCACATTTCTAGCCCTACGCATAACACCTGGGGCAAAATGGACCAGCCGGAACTTCCGAAAAAATTATTTTTTCATATTTTTCGGCCGTTTCTTTATGTAAGAGGCAAATTTGGTCACTAATAATTTATAAAAATTAACTTTTTTTTTTTAGTTGATAAATTTTTGAAATAAAGTAAAATTATAGAATATATTTTTTTTTTTATTAAATAACAATTAGTAATTAAGGTAATCGAGAGTGAACGATTTTTTACGCTTTAAAAAATTTTTTTCGAGTAATATAAAACCAAAAATAGTTGTCAAGAGTAAGAAATACATTCTTAATGATGAAAATAATTTAAAAAAAAAAAAACGAAAAAAAAATTTTTTTTTATCACTTTTTGAAGGGGGGCCGCTCTGCCCCACAAAAAAAAAAAAATATTTTTCAGAATTTCGGCAAAATGTCCATAAATTTGTTCGAAATAGGACAAAAGTAAAGTGATCATATGGTTGAAAGCCACAAAAAATAATAATTGGCTTAGGGGGGCCGCTCTGCCCCACCCTCCCCTATTTATAAATTATTTTCATGATAAAAACAGTATTGGTTTATTTTCGAGTTATACCGATGCTTAACTTTTTTCTATACACGGAACCGATAAGTCAGTGTTAGCGAAAAAATTGCTCCCAGCAAGCGATTTTTAATCGCTACCTGCTGAAAAAAAAAATCGCTAGCAGCTAACGATTATTTTTTTCAGTGTAGAATAATTGCGAAAAAAGTATTATAAAAATGGATTTTTACCCAACTGCATAAAAATTTTTTTTTCAATCGATAAAAAAAATAAAAGGAAAGTCGACCCACTCTAGGATTAGCAAGAATAATCGTAAAATTTATTGAATTTTTTTCGTGAAAATAAAAAAAAAATAAAAAATGGCGGACTTTGAGAAAATAACGTCAAATTGGCCAATTTTTAACGAAAATCAGTCAATTTCTGAAGAAGTTTTAGCTATTTGAAAAAGAAAAACCCTCTTTTTTTAATCTCATAACTTTTTTTGGATTGGGTAGAAAAATTTGAAAATTTCTTTAAAAATGATTTTAATGGGGTAGGAAAGGAAAAAAAATTCTTAGCCAAATCGAAAGGGGTCGGGGTCAAAAGTGGTCGATTTGGCGTGGAATGCCCCATATATAATCAGTAGAAAACCTGTACATGTTCACGCGATCTTCATCACTTTTAAGTGGTACGAAGTTAAAATAATACACCGATACTTTTAAACGGCTAAATGCTATAAACAGTTTGGTTTTAAGAGCGATTGGTTTATTTAACGTATAGTATTTTTCAGAGAAATTTTTTTTTTCGATAATCCCCTTTTATTGTTTAAAATAATTCCTGAACATTTTAAATTCTTATTTCTTTGTAATGCGAATTATGTACTAGTATACTAACATGTATATTAGTGCTTGAAAAAAAAAAAACAAAATTGTTTTTCACTCTGAAACAGTTTCAAACGGTTCATATACAGATATACACAGAAAAAAAGGAAATCTTGAACCAAGAAATAAAATGTTTTCGAAATTTTTTTCTTAAACCAAGCGAAATTTCTTACTTTATTGAAGTAAAAAAGTTATTTGGATCAAGAAATTATTTCCTCCGCGGAAGACATAACTTTCTTAGTCTGACACATAAATTTTTTAAACCAAGAAAAAACTTTCTTGGTCCCAAAAATTTTTTTCTTGGTTCGAGAAGATTTTTTTTTAATTCAAAAAATTTTTTTTTGGCTGAAAATTGTTGCGTTTTTAAGTAAAGAAAAAATATCTTGAGCTGAAACGAAAAAGTTTTTAAACCACGAAAAATAATGATTTAAACCAAGAACAAACTTTCTTGAGCCAAGAAAGTTTGTTCTTAACTCGAGAAATTTTTTTCTTGTCTAAAGACCGTAACCTTATCGAGTCAAGAAACAATGTCTTGAGCTAAAAAAAGAAAGTTTTTGTACTAAAAAAAAAAAATTTCATAAACCAAGAAAAAACTTTCTTGGGCCAAGGAATGTTATTTTTTTGTCGCAAACAAAAAAAAAATTTTTCAGCCAAGAAATTAATTTTTTTAATTATGCAAATAAATTTACACTGTTAAAAATTCATTCACTCCGCATTCACTCCGCGAATTTTTGACAGTGTGTCGAGCTAAAAAATTTTATTTTTTTTGTTTCTTCATTTTTTTATGGAACAATTTTTTTTTTTGTTTAAATATTACAAACAATGCTGTGAAGCAAATAAATACTGCATCAGACGCATTTATAAGGGATAGGCCAGTTTCGCAATAAGTTAATCATTCAACACAAATTGAGAAAAAACAATTATCGCTTAACCCAGGAATCGAACCCAGATCGATTCGGCGCCACGCAAGAGCTTTACCAATTAAGCCATCCTATATTGAAACTAGAGTTTATTATATGATTATATATAAGCATATAAAACTTCACCTGGTATTGTTATAAAGTTATATATAACTTTAAAGAAAATCACATCAAATGTTATAAACTTCTTATAAGATCATATGAATCCTTATAAGAATTTTATAAGATTATGTAAGCTTTTATATAATCATATATAAACATATATGTTTATATATGATACTATAAGAACTTTTTCCCGGGTTTATATAAAATCACATCAATTTTTATAAAATCCTTATGAAAACTATATAAATTTTTATAAGATTTTTAAGATCTTATGAACTTTTATATGATCATATATAATTATATATAAGCATATAAAACTTTATCGAATAATTTTATAACGTTATATATAACTTTATATAAAATCATATTAGTTTTTATAAAATCCTCACAAGAGTATATTAATTGTTATAAGAACTTTATATGATCATTTATAAATTGTATATGAACATATACGTTTATATATGATCATATAAAATCTTTTTTTCCCGGGAGTATAAGAAATTTTAGAAATTTCTGACACTATGCCTATCACCCGTCAACTACCTTAATAAAACGCGTCGATTGCCGCCTTAGCCATCTCAATTGGATAATTCGTTCGAGAGTTATCGCAGGAGAAAGAAATGCTAAAAAACGATTTTTTGCAAATATCTTTGAAATAACTGAACCAAATGATTTCAAAATTATACAGGAGACCTGTAACTATTTTCTGCAGGTTTTCAACTCCTCAACTAGGCTACTGTAGAATTACAGAATTCCTAAAATAATAATGATTCTTATTGAGGGCTACACAGAAAAAAAGATATCTTTGCTCAAAAAATTTTTTCTTGCCGCAAGAATATTTTTTGCAATTTTGAATGAAAACGAAAATTTTCTTAGTTCAAGAAAAAAATTTTCTTAAATTTAGTCATCTTGGCATAAGATTTTTTTTTATTCAACCGATATAATATATGTTTCTTGAAGTAAGAAATATTTTCTTAAAGTGAGAAAAATAAATGTTTTGCCCCAATATATAATCAATTGTCCGAAAAGTAAAATATTCTTCGTTTAAGAACAATTTATTTTGAATCGAGATAATTTGTGACTCGAGTCAAAAATTAAAAGTACTCGACTCAATGGTAAGAAATATCTTGGTTCAGGTATTTTGTTGTGTTGCGGCGAGTAAGCGTAGCCGTTTGAACCAACAGCAACTGCATTCACGGCCTAACGCAAAAATTCTCTTGGGAAAGCTAACTGTACTATACTAAGGTGGCGGTAGTGTAGATTCTACATTGTACAGTGTGCTTACTGGATATAGGTAAAGTAAACGAACGTTCAGGGAATGATCGGATAGCATAACTGGTAAAGCTCTCGCGTGATGCCGAATCGGTCTGGGTTCGATTCCTACCATGAGCAAACCATTTATTTTTTCTTAAGTTGTTCATGGACCATTGATCGAGGATGTTTATTTCTTATCCCCCTCTACTGCCGTATCGTGATATTCTGAATATACACATATATTTTCCTGCTTCAAAACATTTAATATTTATACTAGGTTAAATTCACTCAAAAATATAAGGCGATATATTTATTCAAGTAGAGTCATTTATTTTCTTGAATCGAGACTACATTTTTTTTAAGTCAAGAAAAAAAATCACCAATGGGAGAATTTTATGTCTTCCGTGTAGTAAATATTTGCATGATTCAAGAAAAGTTATTTTATTAAGTTAAGATTATAATTTATTTAAATTAAAATTAAAATTTTCTCATTTCAATAGACCGTTGTCTTGAGTCGATAATGTAGTTTTCTCAAACTGAGAGTAAATGTTCTTCTGCCACGCAAAAAAAAGTTCTTGGTTTGAGATGTTGATATATATTGTGACAATTTACTATACTCACCAACCAAGACAGAAAAGTATCTTGTTTCGATAGTTTTTTTACTTGGTTCGAAACAAAATAAATTTGACTTAAAATAAATATTCTTGAATCAAGAATATTTAACTTGAATTAAAATTTAATTATTCTTGACTCAATATTTTTATAATATTAGTCGAAGAAAATGTTCTCGGATTAAAAAAACCCAATTACTCAGCCCAAGAATAAAAAAATGAAGGCAAAAATTATCTTGGGCCAAGTCAACCTTTTTTTCTGTGTACAAAAATGAAGACAAAACTTATCTTGAGCCAAGTCAATCTTTTCTTGTGTGTGTGATCGAACCAAGTACTTGAGTTCATAAAAATCCACAAGCAACTGGTTTATTTTTCCTTTAATATAAAATATATATTTTAAATTGACTAGACACAACATGCTCGCTTCGCTCGTCTCCATTCTTTCAAAAATCCCGCCACTATCTCAGTCGACCAATCGACAACCGAATAAAATAGTCACAGAAGTGACGTAAAACGATACGACTTCCGGTCATCACCTTTTTAGAAGAGGGCCCTTTAACGTCGCTTTTAAAAGAAAAAATATAAAATATTATTTTAAGGAGAATAATTATTCTTATTTCCCTGAATATTGTAACATATTGCGGGAAAACAATAATTGAAAAAAATTCATATTATTTTTTTCAATAACAAACTGTCATTTGTGGTCATTTCACACTTAAGGTGTAAATATTTAACTACCCATGGTATAAGATCCAATAGTTATCTCAAGAAAGGTAGACAAAGTCAAAGTCATTATAGGATTAAAAACATTTAAGATATATCTAAATAAGTAAATAAGTGAGGGTTCAATTACGGCGCCAGACTTCACACCTTAGTTCATTAGAATTCATTTAGCCGGTCATAAATCTTTTCTTACAACAATAGTGTAAATGTAAGTCTTAAACTTTCTTAACAAAGACCATTTATTTTAAACGGACAATTGAAAACTGTGAAGTCTTCATGAATTTACTGAACTTATTGTCTGGACGTTACGGAGCCAGAGTTTCAATCTAAAATCGATCAAAAAACAATTTTATTATAATCTTGACATTAAAATGAAAATAACTAGTGAACAATGCGGAATCCGAAAAAACTTTGTTGGGAATAACTCTAAGAGCATAAAATTGTCTACAAAAAAGGTCTTAAGATATTTTGTAACAGGTCTAATAGTTTCGTCGGTGTATTAGAAGGATTTCAAAATTTAATATAAATTCGACTTCAACCTCAAAGAACTTTTGAACAAATAGATTTATCAAAAAATGATGAGAAGCTTTTTTTGTAGTTTTTTTTTGTGTAATTATATAAACGATTATTAAATTATTTAATTATTATAAACAGTTTAGAGTTTTATCAATTTTGAAATAAATATATGCAGTCCCTAAAAAAGTTTTCAAAAAGTAGAAAATTATTTCAAATCTATAAAAATTAAATAAATTATTTAGTAATGGTGTCAATTCCATTCAAGAGTTACTCGAACTTATCTTCTTTCAAGTTAACTTAATAACGAGTACTTAAAGCTCAATAACTTTTTACCCGTTTGGATTACGAATAAACATATTCAATACTTTTTTGTAGAGAATTAAATTTCCTACAAGAATAATTGATAGAAAATTCAGAGAAAAATTTTTTTTGTCAGAAACTCTATACTTTTTATCACAATATTTTTCTTTGTAAGCCCGCACTGACCGAAAGGTTATCTTGGTTCAAAGAGAATTATCTTGAGTCAAGAGAATATTTAGGAAAATGGAATAAATCTTGGTTGAAGAAAATTTTCTCTTAATTTTGATTATTTTGATTCAAAAAGTTATTTTTTCAACCCAAATGGGTTAAAGTTTTAAGTTAAAAATATATGATTTTAGTTCAAAAAGAAAAAATTTTTAAAAAAAGTAAATTGTTTTTTGAATTAATATTTTTAATTTCTCCATTCATGTATATTGAATAATTTATTCTATGAAATTTTACTTCTCTACGTAAGGAGTCAGATTTCTTAAACCAACTAGTGGCTATTGCTTGAAACAAAAATAAAAAAAATTCAAGTCAAGAAAATCAAGCTCTTGGTTTTTTTCCATAGCAGCATTCGGATAACAGGAGCACTCGAGTCTATGCAGCTTCTCTACTTCGGACACTACTTTGTGTATGCACGTAGACGCCCGAAGATCCCAAAAAAATGAAACGAGTCTGTTCAGCGCTGGCGCCGCATATGTGCAATTATATGTATATTACACACCAATATTCTAATAGTATTAGTTTATTAATTATACAATTAACTAATTCATATACATAAATTGTTTTGAATTGAAGTGTTCGGTAAAAATGTAAGTTATTGTAGTTATTAGTCATTATATCTGGTGTTTTTCCTGATTCACGTTAAGTTAAATGGTGTCGTTTCAACCACAAAAAAGTAAGTTAATTATTATTTATGCTGTTTTTAATCATATCAGATAGTCACGTTTGTTATCATTTTTGATCCTAAATTTATATAAAATTGTTTCCTTTTTAGTGTGGTATATATCATGCAGTTGATGCTGTCGATGGAGCCAGGATAAATAACCTAACCTTTCATTTATTTTTGTAACAAAAAAAAAAATTTTTATTGTAATAAAGAATCAAAATATATTTTGGTGATTAATTGTATATACTCTGAAAATTGAATTTTTAATAAAAACCATGAATTTAAAATTGAACTTAATTATTGTATTTTAAAATAAAAGTATTTTTTATTTTACGTTAATGTATAATTTAGTTTTAAAATGAGTTTTTTTATTTTTTTAATCTAAAATTAATTGTTTTCAGATAAAGTCTACATTTATTTTGAACTAAATGTTATCAAATCTTTAAATAAATTAATTTTACTTGGAGTAAGTTAAATGTTCCTCCGTTTAAAAACTCGATGTATCGAAATGAATCGATATCGACTACATTCGAGAGAACGATGTTTTTAGAATGAGTTGGTATCTTCTAAAACCAAGAGCTAAATTTTCTTGAGCCAACCAAGTTGTTTTCTTGTTCGGAGAAACTAAAAACATTTAAAGCAAAAATTTACATTTTTAAATCAAAATTGAATTTCTTTATTGAAGAGCTTTATATACTCTAATTAAAAAAAAAAAATTTTTTTACCAAGAGAAAATTTTTTCAAACAAGAAAAGAGGATATTTTAATTTAAGAATTTATTTTTGGAAACGATTTTCTTCTTGACCCAAGAATTCCTTTTTTTGTGTGTACTTGATAAATTCTCTAAGTTGCCACCGTTACTTCGCACGCTTGGAATTTGTTTATGTGCTATCGCTAAATTTAAAAAAGTGCCACAGTCCACACTGGCCACACCACTCTCTACAATTGACCTGGAACTCGCAAAGACTTTGCTGATAAATATTTATTGATAAAATCTGTGTAATTTTTAATTGTTTAAAAATCCTCACACCTAAACCAGATCCTCTTAGTTTATTTGCTCACTTTACAGTATGTGCGTGCCGAGGCTTCTAAATTTTTGTCTATTATTAGTCTAGACGCTGTATTACCTTTTCGTAAACTTTTGAGGTCGGTGTACAAAATAAGATTATTTTTATGTTTTTTGACCCGCTAAAACTGAATATCGCAGTTGTTCTTTCGAAATCTCAGGCCATAAATTGTTTATAACCATTTGTATAAAAAATATATTTTAAATAGCTAACTTTTGGCCGATTTTCGTATATATTTCATATGTTTGAAATGTAATTTCAATTTATTAGAAATATATCTTAGAGTACATGAAAAATATAAGTATGAAAGTATAAAAATCATATATAAAAATATATTTTTTTTATATTTTAACATATATTATTTTTATAAATTTTTTTCATGGGAATTATTTTATTGCCCAAGTATAATTATTATAAATATAAGTGAAAAATTCTTGAACTTTATTATTTATTTATTAGTTAAATAAAAAAAAATTTTTAATTGAAATATAAAATAAGTTGAAACAATTTTAAATGTAGTTCATTATAATCGTGAAAAACCATAGATTTAAGATTTTTATTAATTTATCGAATTAATGCCCCGGGTCGAAAAATTTGATTTGATTTCAGTCTAACTGGACTGTATTTGGACTACTTGGTCTGTTATTGAACTTCGATAAAAACTTTAATCTGTTTTTGATCTACCCGGACTGAAAAATTTGACCTGATTTTAGTCTGATTGGACTATTTGATCTGATTTTGATCTTTTATGAAAATTTTAAGCTGTTTTCGACCTGCTACTTTAAAAAACAAACGCGTTACGAGCAGACTAAATTAGATTAATTAGTAAACTTTAAAAAATTTTAGTTCCGAAAATTTACAAGGACAAACTAGATTAAATCATGGACTTATAAAATTTTTATTTATGGGCAATATTTATGAAAAAATATTAAGTTGCAGAATTGATTATGTTTTATTTACTATCTTTTGTTTAAAAATGTCGGCAGTTAATGAAAATTTGACAGCTTAATTTTTTAGTTGTCTTCATTGAATAATTATGTCATTGAATAAAAGTGATAAAACAACTCTTAAAATGTCAAGAATTTTCTCTTATTTACTGGATAAAATTGAAAATATTTTGGCATAAGAAAACATCAAAGTTTTCGTGCTACGGAGAAAAATGTTGGCTCGAAGTCTACCAATTTTTATTATGCTGTCGACCAAACTTGAAACAGAAAGTAAAGTATCCAAAAAAATACTATGCTCTTATAAAAAATTATTATGCTGCATCAAAATTATTATAATGTATGGAAGTAATTGATATTGAAGCTCATCGATAAGTTTCTCGCGCGTAATAAGTAATGTGATACAGTATAATCATTTTTTGTAAGAGCACGATAATTTTTTGGATGCTTTACTCCCTGTTTCAAGTTTAGTCGACAGCATTGTAAAAATTGGTAGGTTTCGAGCCAACATTTTCTCTGTGTGACATCTTATTATGGAAGCGCATTAGCATGTTTTAAATACCAAGAAAATTAAAATAAATTAATAAATCTAGATTATTGTTATTATTATTATTATTATTTATATTTATAAAAAGTCCTGTATTTGTCCTTAAAAACAATTGAACACAGACTAAAGATTATAGAAAATAAAGTCTGTTTTTGTCCTCAAAAACAATTGAACAGAGACCAATAATTATAATAAAAAAGTCTGTTTTTAGTCTAAACGCGATTTAAAACAGACTAAATATCATACGAAAATAAGTCTGATATTAGCCTGGATAAGGAATAGTACGGGCGAAAACAGATTAAAATCTTATATAAAATAAATACGATTTATAAACTTGAATTAAAGGAAAAATATTTGAATTTATCATTTATTTTAAAACCGATCTAATTTTTTGACCCGGGTGAATTTGAAAATTTCTTTAATATCATAAAATTTATAATTTTTTTAACCATACAAATTTTTTTATCAAGAAATAATGCATTTAAATTTAAAATTTTAGGCACCAGGCCAACAGCTACCTACACGCCTAAGAGCAAGCGAGACAGTAAATAATTGCTTTGCGCATGCGCCGCCGAGTCGGCGAAGTTACTCAATAAATGCAATAACTTTGATCACTTTTTTTTTTTTATTTAATACAAATTATAACGGAATATTATTGTTTTAATAAAAACTTTGATTATTCTTCTTTACGATCATGTAAATAAAACCTAGTATTACGTAATTTATTTATATGTAATTAATCATCAAAGTTTGTGAAAATCGAGAATTTTCGATTTCCAAAAATTCATAACTTTGAAACTATCAACTTTAGAAAAATTTTATAAGAGTAACGTTCGTCTTAAAATTGCCCAAAATACTAAAAAAAAATTACCGATCCCCAAAAAATTATTTTTTAAACAATTGTTTAAACAGTTGATGGCCCAGGATTTCGAAAAAAACTCTGCGATATTCGGTTTCAGCGGGTCAAAAAACATAAAAATAATCTTATTTTGTACACCGACCTCAAAAAATTACGAAAAGATAATACAGCGTCTAGACTATATAGTAAATACTCTGACTGTAGTATACCACGCTAGAACTACCTTAATGGTGGGGGTATGGGAAGCGCATGCTAACTGAAGAGAACGCTATCACTAGTTCCAGTATACAAAGTGCCTTGTTATTAACAACATCGTGAAATTACACCGCTTTGGACAATGGACAAATACAACGAAAGAACGGAGGACTACGATGCGGTAAAAAGTAAGTACGAAAAATTTTGTTTAAAACATTATTATAATTCCTCCATTGGAAATTATAGATCTTTTTATTTAAATTTATATAACAATATTTTACCGCCTACAATCTCAACATTCAAAAATTATAAAATTAACTCAGAAGACGTTGAACATCGAACAATTAATGGTACAACATATGGAACCATTCGAGAAGTTCAAATGAAATTTTTTGATACAATTAATAATTCTTGGTCTGATGAAGTTGTAGATGTTAAAATAGTGTTAGAACAAGATAAAAATAAGCAATTATTACCGGTTCATTTACAAAGAATTATGAGGAGAACAAAAAAAAGTTACTCGAGGTAATATTTGAATATTTTTAAAATTGTGTAAATTTTATAAATAGTTCTATATAGAGATGGAAAATTAAAAACACTGCGCAAAGAAATTGAAAAGAAATGCTATTAGCTAGTATTTCGCGTTTTTAAACATGCCAGCTTACTATTTTCGTCTGCTGCCAGTCCTAAGCCTGGAAAAATGTGAAGGGAAACGCGGAGATTTGGTGCCATCATTTATTCATTGGTCTTTACCCAAGTACCGACCGATTGAATGGATTTATTTCATTAAGTATTTTAGTAAGAATGATTGTGTAAAAGTATTATCGAAGGGTAGCTGAAATAAATAGAAAAAAGTGTGTGTGTCAGCTCCGACGCACGATTGGAGTTTACTCCTTCAGATCGACTGTCTAAATAGGCACAGAAATAAAGGCTTACTAGTCTAAGAAAAAGATTAATACTATTTCAAATGGTAACTAAACAAATCAATGACGATACCTAAATAATGTATTTTTATTATATTTTAGTCTAGTCGAGAAGTTAAGTTCCTGCGAAAAATAGTTACAGGTCTCCTAAAAATATAGTTGATGGCTTAAACGATCCTGAATGGCGTCTAGAAAAAGAAATTTTTTAGATTTTTTTTTAGAAAAATAAAAATACAATTGTTATGAACAAAAAACCGTTAAAAAAATTGGCCGTCCAGCTTTTTGGCATAATCTCAAAAAGTATAAGTGATATCTCAAATATTAAAAAAGTTTATGAAAGAGCAGAAAATTTGAGTAAAAAAGTTCTTGACTCCCCGAATCGTAGCTCCAATATTTATAATTTTAATTTAACATTGAAAATCAGCTTTTGCGCGGCAGTTTCGGCATGCGCGTGCCGCTACCCTAGTGAGCGTAGTTTTTAAATAATTTTTTTTTGCAATTAAATATCAATTGAAAAATTTGAAAACATTCTGGTGTCATCAGACACTTCAAAATATATGATTTCGCGGTAATAAAAGTTGCATCACCATTTTTCAAAAAGTTATTCAATTTTTAATCAACATTTTGGAGTCTACTCCTTAAAAATGGATTTTTATATAAGGAGCCCGGTATGGCACAAATATGAGGTATAAAATCTCCTCAACGAATGACCTCGTTACGACTTTCACTTTTCAGGGGTGAGTGTATAGGGTATCCTACAGGGCGCCGTACGAATGCACTGTATGTATACAATATATATATATATATATATGTCGGAGATGAAAGAATAAAATGGGGTTTTCCAATGGGACGGGAAATTCCTAACAGTCGAGACTAGTTTTTACAGTAACAATTAAATAAAATTTAATCTCTAGTTGTTTACAACTTAAGTAGATTATGTTTATTACGGGAGGCTTAGGCTCGCTGTGACATCTGTTCACCAAACGTAGCCACGGTCACAGGATGGATATAGTAAGACACAGAGGACAAGATAGTAAGATAATAAGATTGTTGTCCTTCTTTAAACATTTTGACTAAAAGGTTTCTAATGAAGAGTACAGAGTTTTTGGACTAGTTGAGTCGGGCAGTTCTGATTGAGCATTCGTTGTGCGAGTTCAAGTTGTCCTGTTGACCGTGGATTCGTTCTCGAGCCTAGTTTGCCGTAGTATTTGCAAATTATATGATCGGGTTTTATTTGAATCTTATGGAACTGTCGTGTATTACGATTATTATAATTTCCTTTGTAATCAATTATTGCATTCATTAGTATTTAGTGTATTATGATATTTGTGCGACACTATCTTCATTATATTACTTGTCTAAGTATCATTATTTGTGAACAATACTTTTAATATTAAATCACTGTGTTGCATAATTATTATTCGTTTATAGTTTAAATAAAATTAAGAGATATTTATATTGAGATCAATACTCGGGATAACGCCCAAGCTTGTAATGACTTTCCGACATATATATATATACTCTACGGCGTGAGTATATTGAGAAAAATTGAGAAAAATATAGATAGCCCGAACTGGGAATCGAACCCAGACCAATTCGGTAACGCGCCGAGTGCTCTACCAGTTGAGCTATCCGGCCCTATACTATATTCCGTTCAATTTGATCTATAACTTATTGAGCCACACCGTCCTTCTTACGGTAATACACCATTTTATATAGTGGAAACCTAAAACATGCAAACCTCTCAATAAGACAATTTATAAATAAATTGAGAAAAATATAGATAGCCCGAACTGGGAATCGAACCCAGACCAATTCGGTAACGCGCCGAGTGCTCTACCAGTTGAGCTATCCGGCCCTATACTATATTCCGTTCAATTTGATCTATAACTTATTGAGCCACACCGTCCTTCTTACGGTAATACACCATTTTTATATAGTGGAAACCTAAACATGCAAACATGCAAATAACCTCCTCAATAAGACAATTTATAGATAAATTGAGAAAAATATAGATGGCCCGAACTGGGAATCGAACCCAGACCAATTCGGTAACGCGCCGAGTGCTCTACCAGTTGAGCTATCCGGCCCCATACTATATTCCGTTCAATTTGATCTATAACTTATTGAGCCACACCGTCCTTCTTACGGTAATACACCATTTTTATATAGTGGAAACCTAAACATGCAAACATGCAAATAACCTTCTCAATAAGACAATTTATAGATAAATTGAGAAAAATATAGATGGCCCGAACTGGGAATCGAACCCAGACCAATTCGGTAACGCGCCGAGTGCTCTACCAGTTGAGCTATCCGGCCCTATACTATATTCCGTTCAATTTTATCTATAACTTATTGAGCCACACCGTCCTTCTTACGGTAATACACCATTTTTATATAGTGGAAACCATGAATTTAAAATTGAACTTAATTATTGTATTTTAAAATAAAAGTATTTTTTATTTTACGTTAATGTATAATTTAGTTTTAAAATGAGTTTTTTTATTTTTTTAATCTAAAATTAATTGTTTTCAGATAAAGTCTACATTTATTTTGAACTAAATGTTATCAAATCTTTAAATAAATTGATTTTTACTTGGAGTAAGTTAAATGTTCCTCCGTTTAAAAACTCGATGTATCGAAATGAATCGATATCGACTACATTCGAGAGAACGATGTTTTTAGAATGAGTTGGGATCTTCTAAAACCAAGAGCTAAATTTTCTTGAGCCAACCAAGTTGTTTTCTTGTTCGGAGAAACTAAAAACATTTAAAGCAAAAATTTATATTTTTAAATCAAAACTGAATTTCTTTATTGAAGAGCTTTATATACTCTAATTAAAAAAAAAAATTTTTTTTACCAAGAGAAAATTTTTTCAAACAAGAAAAGAGGATATTTTAATTCAAGAATTTATTTTTGGAAACGATTTTCTTCTTGACCCAAGAATTCCTTTTTTTGTGTGCGGGTCGAAAAATTTGACCTGATTTTAGTCTGATTGGACTATTTGATCTGATTTTGATCTTTTATGAAAATTATAAGCTGTTTTCGACCTGCTACTTTAAAAAACAAACGCGTGACGAGCAGACTAAATTAGATTAGTTCGTGAACTTTAAAAAATTTTAGTTCTGAAAATTTTCAAGGACAAAACTAGATTAAATCATGGACTTATAAAATTTTTATTTATGGGCAATATTTATGAAAAAATATTAAGTTGCAGAATTGATTATGTTTTATTTACTATTTATTTACTATCTTTTGTTTAAAAATGTCGGCAGTTAATGAAAATTTGACAGCTTAATTTTTTAGTTGTCTTCATTGAATATTTATGTCATTGAATAAAAGTGATAAAACAGTTCTTAAAATGTCAAGAATTTTCTCATATTTACTGGATAAAATTGAAAATATTTTGGCATAAGAAAACATCAAAATTCTTGTGCTGCGGAGAAAAATGTTGGCTCGAAATCTACCAATTTTTATTATGCTGTCGACCAAACTTGAAACAGAAAGTAAAGTATTCAAAAAAATACTATGCTCTTATAAAAAATTATTATGCTGCATTAATATTATTATAAGGTATGGAAATAATTGACATTGAAGCGCATCGATAAGTTTCCCGGGTCAAAAAAATAGATCTGTTTTAAAATAAATGATAAATTCAAATATTTTTCCTTTAATTCAAGTTTATAAATCGTATTTATTTCGTATAAGAATTTAATCTGTTTTGGCCGCACTATTCCTTATCCAGGCTAATATCAGACTTATTTTCGTATGATATTTAGTCTGTTGTAAATCGCGTTTAGACTAAAAACAGACTTTTTTATTATAATTATTGGTCTGTGTTCAATTGTTTTTAAGGACAAAAACAGGACTTTTTATAAATATAAATAATAATAATAATAATAATAATCTGGATTTATTAATTTATTTTAATTTTCTTGGTATTTAAAACATGCTAATGCGCTTCCATGATAAGATGTCACACAGAGAAAATTTTGGCTCGAAACCTACCAATTTTTACAATGCTGTCGACTAAACTTGAAACAGGAAGTAAAGCATCCAAAAAATTATCGTGCTCTTACAAAAAATGACTATACTGTATCACATTACTTATTACGCGCAAGAAACTTATCGATGAGCTTCAATATCAAGTACTTCCATACATTATAATAATTTTGATGCAGCATAATAATTTTTTACAAGAGCATATAGTAATTTTTTGGTTGCTTTACTTACTGTTTCAAGTTTGGTCGACAGCATAATAAAAATTGGTAGACTTCGAGCCAACATTTTTCTCCGTAGCACAAGAATTTTGATGTTTTCTTATGCCAAAATATTTTCAATTTTATCCAGTGAATAAGAGAAAATTCTTGACATTTTAAGAGTTGTTTTATCACTTTTATTCAATGACATAAATATTCAATGAAGACAACTAAAAAATTAGGCTGTCAAATTTTCATTAACTGCCGACATTTTTAAACAAACGATAGTAAATAAATAGTAAATAAAACATTAGTAGTTTATCTATCGAGTGTGATCGTCTTAGACTCGATTGTACTAGATAAATACATTAGTTTTTGTGACAGATATTTGAAATTTACTACATTTAGTGCCTATAAATCCCGGGTCACAAAATTAGATCTGTTTTAAAATAAATGATAAATTCAAATGTTTTTCCTTTAATTCAAGTTTATAAATCGTATTTATTTTATATAAAAATTTAATCTGTTTTTGCCCGTACTATTCCTTATTCAGGCCAATATTAGACTTATTTTCGAATGATATTTAGTCTGTTTTAAATCACGTTTAGACTAAAAACAGACTTTTTTATTATAATTCTTGGTCTGTGTTCAATTGTTTTTAAGGACAAATACAGGACTTTTTATAAATATAAATAATAATAATAATAATCATCTAGATTTATTAATTTATTTTATTTTTCTTGGTATTTAAAACATGCTAATGCGCTTCCATAATAAGATGCCACACAGAGAAAATGTTGGCTCGAAACCTACCAATTTTTACAATGCTGTCGACTAAACTTGAAACAGGGAGTAAAGCATCCAAAAAATTAAAGTAGCAGGTCGAAAACAGCTTAAAATTTTCATAAAAGATCAAACTCAGATCAAATAGTCCAATCAGACCAAAATCAGGTCAAATTTTCCAGTCCGGATAGACCAAAAACAGATTAAAATTTTTATCGAAGTTAAATAACAGACCAAGTAGTCCAAATACAGTCCAGTTAGACTAAAATCAGATCAAATTTTTCGACCCGGGTTCTTACGCGTAATAAGTAATGTGATACAGTATAATCATTTTTTGTAAGAGCACGATAATTTTTTGGATGCTTTACTCCCTGTTTCAAGTTTAGTCGACAGCATTGTAAAAATTGGTAGGTTTCGAGCCAACATTTTCTCTGTGTGACATATTATGGAAGCGCATTAGCATATTTTAAATAAAACATTGAACTACTTCCGCTGTTGCTTATAGCACCGGTGACTTCCTTCTACTACATATATACATATATCGCGTGCTTAAAGGTAAAAGGGCTAATACCTAAGGGTTCATAGGGATTTAGGGTGAAAGGGCGTATAAAAAAATTTTTTTTTGCCATTCGGTTTGAAATTGTCTGAAACGTAAAAATCTGTGAAAAAAAAAGTTGGTATCCTAAAGTTGAAAGGGCGTATCTCAAGACATACGCCCTTTCACCTTTAAGAAAAGTACAACTTAAAGGTAAAAGGGCGCATAAAAAAAAATTTTATTTTTTATACCAAATGTTGAATAACGCGTTACTAGAACCAAAAGGGCGTATAAAAAAAATTTTTGTCGCTCCAATCAATGTGAAAATGTTGAAAACATTAAAATCTACGGAAAAAACGAAAAAAAAATTTTTTTGAGTTTACTCCTTAAGAATCGATTTTCATAAAAGGAGCCTGGTATGGAAAAAATATGAGGTGTAAAATCTACTGATGGGAATTTCCGTAACGCGTTCGGTGCGCAGCTTAGTCTGCGCACCTTTCACTTTTCAGGCGTGAGAGTATAGGGTATCCTACGGGGCAGCGTACGAATGCAATGTATGTATACAATATACCTATATATACATATACAATATATATAGGTATATAATATATACTCTACAGCGTCTTTAAATGATAAATATATATATAGTATATCAGTCGTACTCTAATGATACGAACAGTGAGCATTATTCTTTTGTATTCTCAAGTGTTTTTTTTAATTTTAAGCTATAACTGATTTCATATTCTTGTTAGGCATTTTATGATTACTTTTCAAATTTTTTCATGCTATTTTATAAACTCTATAATCCTTTTGTAAACAAATGGATTAATGAAATATTTTTGGAAAATTTTTGTTCTCCATATTGTTAGCGTGAGGAAATAATAATTTAAAGAAAAAATTTTTTTCTTAAAAACGCATTTATAATTTTTAAAAATAAATGCGTGTTGTTAGAGAACTATAACAGATAAACGTTAGGTTTAAAATTTATAAGAAATCTTAACTCATACTGTATAACAACGACTCGAAGGTCGAAAACTGTATGTGCAATAGTTAAAGCAATTTGTTTGTTGACAAATTGAGTCAATGTTTGGACTTGGTCGTACTCCAAAATCCAGATGATTTTTAAAAATTGAAAAAATTTGTATTTGCCATATTGTTGCAGGTTGCTGTTTTTGTAATTTTTTTGTGTTCTAAAAAAAATTAAAATAAAAAAAAAAATTGTTAAACATACAAATGAATAAATTGTTGACAAAAAAAATTTTGTTTGTCATGATGTTTAGAAATGCAAATTATGATTAAAAAAAAAACGATTCCTTAATGATTTATTTAAATAATCAAAATAAGAAAAAAAAAACGATTATAAACAATAAGATATTGTTTTCAAGAAAAATTTTTTTTTTTAAATCATTATTTCCTTACGCTAACGATATAGTGAAAAAAAATTGAAAAAAAAAAAAATTATTTAACATACATTATTTTAATTTTTAATTTTTTTGTTAGTTCAAAAATTAATAATTAATGAAATCAAAATATTGTATGAACTTTCATACTGTCATCTTGTTGAGTATGTTTATAAAAAAGGGCTTCAAGAAACAAAAAATTTATAGATTAATTATTTAAACTTTTATACCGCCTTTTATGACAATACAAACCCGTAAAAAAAATGTTGATTAAAAATTGAATAACTTTTTGAAAAATGGTGATGCAACTTTTATTACCGCGAAATAATATATTTTGAAGTGTCTAAATGACACCAGAATGTTTTCAAATTTTTCAATTGATATTTAATTGCAAAAAAAAATTATTTAAAAACTACGCTCACTAGGGAAGCGGCACGCGCATGCCGAAACTGCCGCGCAAAAGCTGATTTCCAATGTTAAATTGAAATTATAAATATTGGAGCTACGATTCGGGGAGTCAAGAACTTTTTTACTCAAATTTTCTGCTCTTTCAGAAACTTTTTTAATATTTGAGATATCACTTATACTTTTTGAGATTTTGCCAAAAAGCTGGACGGCTAATTTTTTTAGGGGTTTTTTGTTCATAACAATTGTATTTTTATTTTTCCGAAAAAAAATCCGAAAAAAATACTTTTTCTAGACGCCATTACGGATCGTATAAGCCATCAACTATATTTTTAGGAGACCTGTAACTATTTTTCACAGGAACTCAACTTTTCGTCTAGAGTAAAATACAATAAAAATACATTATTTAGGTATCGTCATTGATTTGTTTAGTTACCATTTGAAATAGTATTAATCTTTTTCTTAGACTAGTAAGCCCTTATTTCTGTGCCTATTTAGACAGTCGATCTGAAGGAGTAAACTCCAATCGTGCGTCGGAGCTGACACACACACTTTTTTCTATTTATTTCAGCTACCCTTCGATAATACTTTTACACAATCATTCTTACTAAAATACTTAATGAAATAAATCCATTCAATCGGTCGGTACTTGGGTAAAGACCAATGAATAAATGATGGCACCAAATCTCCGCGTTTCCCTTCACATTTTTCCAGGCTTAGGACTGGCAGCAGACGAAAATAGTAAGCTGGCATGTTTAAAAACGCGAAATACTAGCTAATAGCATTTCTTTTCAATTTCTTTGCGCAGTGTTTTTAATTTTCCATCTCTATATAGAACTATTTATAAAATTTACACAATTTTAAAAATATTCAAATATTACCTCGAGTAACTTTTTTTTGTTCTCCTCATAATTCTTTGTAAATGAACCGGTAATAATTGCTTATTTTTATCTTGTTCTAACACTATTTTAACATCTACAACTTCATCAGACCAAGTATTATTAATTGTATCAAAAAATTTCATTTGAACTTCTCGAATGGTTCCATATGTTGTACCATTAATTGTTCGATGTTCAACGTCTTTTGAGTTAATTTTATAATCTTTGAATGTTGAGATTGTAGGCGGTAAAATATTGTTATATAAATTTAAATAAAAAGATCTATAATTTCCAATGGAGGAATTATAATAATGTTTTAAACAAAATTTTTCGTACTTACTTTTTACCGCATCGTAGTCCTCCGTTCTTTCGTTGTATTTGTCCATTGTCCAAAGCGGTGTAATTTCACGATGTTGTTATAAACAAGGCACTTTGTATACTGGAACTAGTGATAGCGTTCTCTTCAGTTAGCATGCGCTTCCCATACCCCCACCATTAAGGTAGTTCTAGCGTGGTATACTACAGTCAGAGTATTTACTATATAGTCTAGACGCTGTATTACCTTTTCGTAAACTTTTGAGGTCGGTGTACAAAATAAGATTATTTTCATGTTTTTTGACCCGCTGAAACCGAATATCGCAGAGTTTTTTTCGAAATCCCGGGCCATCAACTGTTTAAACAATTGTTTAAAAAATAATTTTTTGGGGATCGGTAATTTTTTTTTTTAGTATTTTGGGCAATTTTAAGACGAACGTTACTCTTATAAAATTTTTCTAAAGTTGATAGTTTCAAAGTTATGAATTTTTGAAAATCGAAAATTCTCGATTTTCACAAACTTTGATGATTAATTACATATAAATAAATTACGTAATACTAGGTTTTATTTACATGATCGTAAAGAAGAATATTCAAAGTTTTTATTAAAACAATAATATTCCGTTATAATTTGTATTAAATAAAAAAAAAAAGTGGAGGCGGCTGAGGCAGCCGTTCGGCACGCGCGTGGCTCGGGCGATCACCGAAGTTAAGTAGCATTAAGCATGGCCACTACTTGGCTGGGTGACCGTTTAGCCACGCGTTGGGTTCGAACGAAGGTCTCTGACCGTTAGGCGCGGGATGAAGATCCAGTGATCGGTAAAATGGGAATTTTATCGATCACTGGAGCTTCACCCAAACCGAAACTGTACTGGCTAGGTTTTCTCTGTGGTTTCCCTACGCCACTACACCTCCATTGCACAAGGGAGGTTGTAGGGCATCACCGTAATGATGCAGTACAGTATAAGCACAAGTCGGGCCACAGCCGCACAATGAAGGCAGAAAGAGAAGTAAAGCAGTTGCGATATAAAGGCAAAAAGTGTAAAAGGCCGTTACTACGGCTATATACTAGAAAAACAATTAAAATAAAAAATAAAAAAAAAAGTGCGCAAAGCAATTATTTACTGTCTCGCTTGCTCTTAGGCGTGTAGGTAGCTGTTGGCCTGGTGCCTAAAATTTTAAATTTAAATGCATTATTTCTCGATAAAAAAATTTGTATGGTTAAAAAAATTATAAATTTTATGATATTAAAGAAATTTTCGAATTCATTAATTCGATAAATTAATAAAAATCTTAAATCTATGGTTTTTCACGATTTTAATGAACTACATTTAAAATTGTTTCAACTTATTTTATATTTTAATTAAAATTTTTTTTTTATTTAACTAATAAATAAATAATTAAGTTCAAGAATTTTTCACTTATATTTATAATAGTTATACTTGGGCAATAAAATAATTCCCATGAAAAAAATTTATAAAAATAATATATGTTAAAATAAAAAAAAATATATTTTTATATATGTTTTTTATACTTTCATACTTATATTTTTTATGTACTCTAAGATATATTTCTAATATATTGAAATTACATTTCAAACATATGAAATATATACGAAAATCGGCCAAAAGTTAGCTATTTAAAATATATTTTTTATACATATTTTGAATATTTTTTTTATATATTAACACATATTATTTTTATAAATTTTTCATGGGAATTATTTTATTGAAATTTATAATTTTTTTAACCATACAAATTTTTTTATCAAGAAATAATGCATGTAAATTTAAAATTTCAGATTAAAATTTCAGCCGCCGAGTCGGCAAAGTTACTCAATAAATGCAATAACTTTGATCACTTTTCTTATTTATTTAATACAAATTATAACGGAATATTATTGTTTTAATAAAAACTTTGAATATTCTTCTTTACGATCATGTAAATAAAACCTTGTATTACGTAATTTATTTATATGTAATTAATCATCAAAGTTTGTGAAAATCGACAATCTTCGATTTTCAAAAATTCATAACTTTGAAACTATCAACTTTAGGAAAATTTTATAAGAGTAACTTTTGTCATAAAATTGCCTAATATACTAAAAAAAAACCGATCCCCAAAAAATTATTCTTTCAACAAATGGTTATAAACAATTTATGGCCTGAGATTTCGAAAAAATAACTGCCATATTCGGTTTTAGCGGGTCAAAAAACATAAAAATAATCTTATTTTGTACACCGACCTCAAAAGTTTACGAAAAGGTAATACAGCGTCTAGACTAATAACAGACAAAAATTTAGAAGCCTCGGCACACATACTGTAAAGTGAGCAAATAAACTAAGAGGATCTGGTTTAGGTGTAAGGATTTTTAAACAATTAAAAATTACACAGATTTTATCAATAAATTATTATCAGCAAAGTCTTTGCGAGTTCCAGGTCAATTGTAAAGAGTGGTGTGGCCAGTGTGGACTGTGGCACTTTTTTAAATTTAGCGATGGCACATAAACAAATTCCAAGCGTGCGAAGTAACGGTGACAACTTAGAGAATTTATCAAGTAGCGTGTATAGCGGGTGTTAATCTGCCTTGTAGATGGTAAAAACCAGACCTGGACGTTCTTCAAGATGTTATACTGTCTGCGAAGGGATGTCAAAAGATGACCAGTATTTTTTTGATTGACTGAGCCACTTAGGTCCCGTTTACCATAGCGAATGCTGTCCTAGTTTAGCTGCTGTTAAACCTCTCGAAGCGCAGTCAACTGGATTTAGTTTCCCTGGAACGAAATCCCAGTTGACACTTGGTAGCGATTTATGAATCGTGGTAACTCCATCTACGTTAAGGATACAGCGGAGTCTGCTCACAAGAAAATAGGTATATTTTGAAGTTCCAAGACTTTCTTGACGTAGAGTACCATTTGAGCGAGTAAGACAGCGGCATTGAGCTCCATTCCCGAGTAGAATTAAAACTCATAGGTCAGCCCGTAGCTAACAGATTTGAGTCATACCCCATCACTGCCTAATAGAATTGGCCAGTCATAACCTATTGTCTTGATTTTCTCCTGGTACTCGGCAGTAATGATGTCCAGTTGATAATCGTTGTCTTTTGTCAAGCAGATATGAAGAGCATTGATAACGTCTATCCATTTTCGTGGTTCTTCTTCTTCAAAAAACATTTGAACTTTTTTTTTGTGTTTGAAATTTATTTTTTTTTTAAATTTTTAGAAAAAATTTTTTTTCTCTTTTCCTCACATTTACTGAGTCGCCAACGCAAAAATGGAAGAAAATTAAAAAAAAAATTATTTATTTATTTTAGTAATGATTACACAACGAAAGATCAAAATTTGTTTCTTTAATTGTTTAGTAAAACTTTGATCGATCGCCCCCCCCCCCCCCCAATACACAGTTCAATAGATCGATTTAAAAATTAACAGGGTTTTTGGGGGTACATTGAGCTAGAAAGTTACTTGGCAACATTAGCCTTTTCATTGATATTTGTGGTTGATTTACTAAAAAACCAAAAAAAGTCATTTCTTTATACTTACTTCTCATCGATGTTAAAAATGAATAAAACATTTTTTTTTGCCAAAAAATGATGGAAGGGTCTTGTAGGGAATTTATTAAAGTTTTTAACGTCATTTTCCAATTTACCCCAAGATTATTAGTAGCTGAGATATCGATGATCAAAGCAATAACGATCTTTTTTCGTTTGTAGGCTGATATCTCTGCAAGAAATTGTCCTAATACAAGGTTAGAAAGAAAACTGAATTGAAGCTTAATAAGTTAGCTAAGTGACCTATGCATTGGTTTAGCTCAGAAAAAAAAAAATTTCCGTGGCCCGTGGGCTATTTGGAAAAAAAAATTAAAAGTTGAAAATTTTTTGTCTCACGGTATTTTTCATGTTTGCGCAATAGCCGTAACTCGAAAAAAATTTTTCTGAAAATGCACCGAAACAAGAGATTTCAAACAAAAAAAATGCTCTTTTTTAAATCTTGATATTGTTATTTTCAAAAATCACTAAAAAATTTATTAAGTTTTTCTGTTCCTTTAATTTTTTGCGTTAGTATAAATAAAGACACTTTAGATTTAGTGTTATATTATATATTCTATTTAAAATTGCTATCACTATGGATGAATTTTAGATGAATGTAACCGCCATTAACCAGCGTCCGTTCGCGACGCTGATCAGTCTAGTCAGATCTTAAAAAAGCTTAAATATTAAATTTATTTATTCAAAAGCATAATGCCTGAATAGCTCAAATGTTAAACGTAAAGCAAAGTTAACAAAATTTCTTACGAGATTTTGAAAACCTAACTTAATGTTAAAGTTGGAAAAATGGGCGTGAGAAACTTGGAAAGCAGGAAACCGAAGCTGGGATTGGTGGATAAGGAGGCGTACACTGAGAGAAAAGTCGATAGTCATTTTAACTAAAAGGACTTCAACTATTAAAAGTTGGTTATTGGTACTAATGCGTTAGTATGGCTAACTATTCAGTAGTTGCACAAACTAAAAAAAAATTAATTAAAGCAACTAAAATTTTCTGTTCCCGAAAATTGTTGTTTTAACTAAAAAAATTTAGTTGATAGTATATGAATTTTAAAATTAACGATAACTTGATTTTTTCAGTGTAAGTAAATGAAAATTGTTTTTATTATAACTGCTGATTTAAAGTTAATATAAGATAGTTGTTATAAATATAAATCAAGTTAATGAAACTAAAATTTTAAAGTTACTGTAATTGAGTTAAATGTAGGCAGGAAATGGATTTTTGATTTTTCTTCAAAATTTAATGATTGAGTAAATAAATGTTTTTAAATCGCCAAAAAGTTTTTATAGAAAACTTTTTCCTAAACATATTTTTTGTTGCAAAATTATTTTTTTCTAAAAAAATTATTTTTCAAAGAATTTTTTTTTCCAAAAAATTTTTTTTCTTAATTTTTTTAAGGAACTTCAGTTATTAAAAGTATTTTGAAAATATAAATAAATATTTATATCAATTATTTAAGATAAATTTGAATACTTAAACTGCACTGTCGTACAAAAATTTTCGATTTAAGCATAAAAATATGTTGACTTGAGAAAAAAAATTTTGATTCAAGATAAAATTGGAAGATAATTAATTGCTTGGTGCAAGAAAATTTTGATGTTCCGAATCGTTAAAAAAAAGTGTTCTTTAATCAAGAACATTTTTCTTGATTCGACTTAACTTTTTTCGATGTAGTTATAATTCGCAAAAATATCGGATAATTTTAAAAAACATTTAGGATCAATATTAATAGCTGACAAATTTTTTTCTTTAGCTAATAAGATTCTTCATTTGTACGTTATGAAAACCTAAATGCGTCTTCCAAATATTAGTTTCTCTACACTGTAAAATATTTTTGGACTCGGTGTAGTGTAAATGTCTGTGTAAAAATTGTGGTGTGAAAATTACACTAAGTATCGTATTAAATTTAGGCGGTGTGAAAGAAATTTTTCCTCCGTCAAGCGCGTATAAGTGTAATTTATGAAAATTTTGCGTTTGAAGCAAAAATAATTATGAAAAAATTGAAATGTTCAAAACACGAGTTAATATCTAAATAAAATTGCTTAAACCAAGAGAAAAATTTCTTGGGAGAAAACATATGTATGGAGGAAAAGGAAGTCACCAGTACCAGGCAGCAGTAGCAGGAGTAGTTCGATGCTCGCCACGAGATCGCGCCCAGCCGCTGTGTCGTGTCCCTGGCAAGATATATATCTCAGAGCTGTTAAATTCCAAAGTTAAAAACAATTTCGTCATCATTACATCTCTATCATTTGACACACTTTTTTCTATTTATTTCAGCTACCCTTCATTAATACTTTTACACAATCATTCTTACTAAAATACTTAATCAAATAAATCCATTCAATCGGTCGGCACTTGAGTAAAGACCAATGAATAAATGATGGCACCAAATCTCCGCGTTTCCCTTCACATTTTTCCAGGCTTAGGACTGGCAGCAGACGAAAATAGTAAGCTGGCATGTTTAAAAACGCGAAATACTAGCTAATAGCATTTCTTTTCAATTTCTTTGCGCAGTGTTTTTAATTTTCCACTTCTATATAAAACTATTTATAATATTTACTTAACTTTAAAAATACTCAAATATTACCTCGAGTAACTCTTTTTTGTTCTCCACATAATTCTTTGCAAATGAACCGGTAATAATTGCTTATTTTTATCGTATTCAAACACTATTTTAACATCTACAACTTTAACATCAGACCAAGTATTATCAATTGTATCAAAAAATTTCATTTGAACTTCTCGAATGGTTTCATATATTGTACCATTAATTGTTTGAGGTTCAACGTCTTTTAAGTTAATTTCATAATTTTGGAATGTTGAGATTGTAGGCGGTAAAATATTGTTGTATAAATTTAAATAAAAATGTCTATGATTTTCTATGGAGGAATTGTAATAATGTTTTGACCAAAATTTTTGGTACTTACTTTTTACCGAATCGTACTCCTCCATTCTTTTGTTATATTTTTCCATTGTGATATAAAAAAATAAAATCAGTTTAGAATTATATCACAAAAGGCATTTATATAATTTAATGAAAGCGGTGTAATTTCACGATGTAAGTTACAAGGCACGTTGTATACTGGAACTAGTGATAGCGTTCTCTTCAGTTAGCATGCGCTTCCCATACCCCCCATCATTAAGGTAGTTCCAGCGTGGTATACTACAGTCAGAGTATTTACTATACACTGAAAAATATAATCGCTAGCTGCTAGCGATTTTTTTCTTTAGCAGCTAGCGATTTTTAATCGTTAGCTGCAAGCGATTATTTCGCTAGCGGCTAGCGATTTTTTCTTTGGCAGGTAGCGATTAAAAATCGCTTGCTGGAAGCGATTTTTTCTTTGGCAGGGAGCGATTAAAAATACTGTTATTATCATTGAAATAAATTCATAAATATACATATTCATATATGTATATATAGACTTTTTTTCAACCTCAAAGTGTCCTGAAAAAACCCTGAAAATTACAAATCGCTGCGATTTTTCTTTCTTAGTGCCCCGAAGCTTTAAATTTATCGATTTTGTCAAAAATCACCATAATTGGTAGTTTCTCGGTTTTTGTTCATTTTTTCGATTTGAAAATGGTTTTTTTACCGATAATCTTTATTTCTTGGATCAAAAAGATCGATTATCGAAAAAAATTGAAAAAAAAATTTTTTTTTTTCAAAATTTTTTTTTTTGTTGTATCTGCAATGACTCATCATTGTCAAAAAAAATTCCTAAAATTTTTTTTACAGCCGGCATTAGAGTTACCCAAAGGGTATGTTTGTTAAGTTGACATTTGAAGCAGATGCAGTTACAGCGGTAAAAAAAATTTTAGGAATTTTTTTTGACAATGATGAGTCATTGCAGATACAACGAAAAAAAAAATTTTGAAAAAAAAAAATTTTTATTCAAAATTTTTTTTTTCTCAATTTTTTTCGATAATCGATCTTTTTGATCCAAGAAATGAAGATTATCGGTAAAAAAACCATTTTCAAATCGAAAAAATGAACGAAAACCGAGAAACTACCCATTATGGTGATTTTTGACAAAATCGATAAATTTAAAGCTTCGGGGCACTAAGAAAGAAAAATCGCAGCGATTTGAAATTTCCAGGGTTTTTTCAGGACACTTTGAGGTTGAAAAAAAGTCAAAGATATCCTTTGTTCATCCGTTATATCCAAAGTTATAGCAAGATTTCCGAATATCCTTAAATTTGTGAATTTTGACCTGTTTTTTACCAAACAATATCGCTTTAAAAAAAATTTTTCTATCAAATGCCACTAATATTGTCTTATAAAGAATGTTTTCCAGTTTTAAAAACCCTGCTTCCATTCTCTGTACGACCAATACATCCGGAGTTATTGATTATCAAACCCAAAATGGACTTTTTTGCTTTGATCAATGATAACTCGGCGCCAAATCGTCGTAGAGACTTTTTAAGGCCACCAAATTAAAGGGCATAAAATTTCCGAGAAAAGTCAGACAGTCGGATTATTCAAAAAAATTTATTGTTGCCCATAGAGGTATTGAAAGACCAGCAAAAATTTTGAAAATTTTTTTTTCGTTGGTTTTCTTATGATTACTCCGGAACCACACACGATAAAAAATTTTGAGGTCCAGATCTAAAAACTAGAAACTTGAGGCTGCAATTTGCTTTTTTTTATTTTTTTTATACGACCATTTTTCACCGAGTTACAGCATGTTGAAAATCACCTAAAAATTTCGGATTTTTTTTCTATCCCTTAATTTCTGTGACCAGTGTATATTTCGCGGTTGATAAATGATCGGCTGAAGGTCGATTCGCCCGGGAGTATTTGAATACTCAGCTGTATACGGTTCCCGAGTCGAAATTTAACTTCTCTTTAAGTACTCAATATACTTAAATGCTCCTATTTTAGTACTTGAGATTCTTAAGTGGACCTAAATAAGTATTTTCCATACTATATACTCTTATTAGGTCCTATGGACTCTAAAAAATCGAAATTTAACGTCTTTAAAAAACCTATACAAACTATTCATTATCATTAGGTAGGATAAATTCTAAACTTTCTAATTAAGACTAAAGTATCCTAAATATAAATAATCGTCAACTCCTAAATAAGTTCTTTAAATTCTATGTTACTTTTTTTTCCTTATTGAACATCTTTCAGTGAACCTAACTAAACCCTATGAGTACTCTATGCGCTAAATAGCGCCTAAAGATTTTATAACAGAAAAAAATCATCTTGTTCTTCAAATCTAAAGGAACTAGTTATACTTATTAAGTGCTAAAGATTCTGTAAAAGAGAAAAATTAAATTAAAATAATAACATTTAATTTTCACATTCTTAATAACGAATTTTTATTGAATAATTTATTTGTTTATTAATAATGAAGAAAATAATAAAAAAGACACTTTTGACCATGATTCTCCAAAATAAAAAAAAAAACAAAAAGACTTACATCATCAGACAGTGAGGTAACAATTCAAGATTTACCTGATCTTAATTCAAATGAAGAAAATAATTAATAATAATAATTTAAATTATATTAATCATATAATGCAAAATCATAAAATATAAAACTACTTTGATAAGAAAAGAAAAAAAAACTAACTAACTAATAAATAAAAATTCATTTCAATATCTAATAAATCTCTATGATAAATTTCATTTTTTAATTTTACATTATTAAAAATGTATGTAAAGTTTTTTTTTGTAGGTTTATGCTATTTTTAAGCCGAAAAATTTTTATCAAGAAAATTCACTTTTCAGAGTATAACTTGCAAACAAAATTTCCATATCTTAAATCTCCTTGTATTATTTTTGCTCAAAACTTTCCATCAGTTATTTAAAAATTTTTTAAAAATTGGTAAACTGTCTTACTCGTTAAGTCTGTTTTAATTATAAGTAATCCAAGTAAATATAAAAACTGCACGAGCCTATTCTGGATATAATTTAGAATTTCTAGGGCTTAATTCGAATGTTGAGTATTGATAGGTTCTACCAAATATAGTAGAACCATAGATCTAGTAGGTCCTAATGAATAATGTAGAATTCCTAGGTCTTAATTAGGATATGGAGTACATATAGGTTTTCTAAAAATACCTTGACCATTATAGAATAAATAGGATTTGATAAAATTCTGGAGTATGCTTAGGCTCTAAAAAGTATTTAAAATTTTAAATTTTTACGCCTATTTAACGACTGAACGTGTCATTTTTTCCCGTAACCGACATTTAGAGGTTTTATATAGGAGTTGTTTTTCTATAGAAAATAAGTACTCAGTAAGTCCTTTTCGTTCTTAATTTTAGAATTTCTAGGTTCTAGAAAGGTTTAAAATTTCGACTCGGGTTGGGATTTTAAGAAGGATTTATAATTGGGTAAACTTGAACTGATACTAATGTTAGTTACAATAAATGATACTTATTGATATTAATTTATAACAAATGTGTATTTTTAATGACAGGTAACTATTACAAACATCCAATTGATTCGTAGCTCTGAGTAGATCTGACTTGAAATTATTTCTCGTCCCAACAACTACTTCCTAAGGGGTGGAGCGAGTGGAGCCTTATCTCGTAGTGGTGGTGGCAAGTCGACCCCCTCATTGGTCTCTTTGCTATGACGTCAAGGTTGGGTTCTGATGTAGGAGGGACTTCCCTCTCTGCTACAATGAAGCTCTTTCCTCTGCTTCCAAACGTATAGCCAGCTGCTGCTTTACCTCTGTAAGCTGAGTTTCTCCGAAGGTAGTACCATTTTATGATTGGGTTTTCCAAGTTTCCAAGGCTCGAGTATTACAATTTTATTAGGGTTTCTTTAATCAGCTTAAGTACCCAAACTTTTTTTACATGTATTACTTAAAATCAAAAGGGATAATAACAAATTTCAACAATTGCTTACTTTAGAGTATAATAGCTTAAAATATACAAATACTTCTCGTAGACTTGAGTTTTCTAAGTCTTACATTTAAACTAAAATATTTATATTCCTTTACAAAACCTTTTTCGATGAGTGACCGGATGTTAAAATTATTTGGGTCTCTATTGTAAGCGGGGTTTTCCCAACGAATATTAGTGAAATCTAAAAATTTCTAGGGTTTTTAGACGTACATTAAGCTGTAAAATCACCTGGCAACATTGACCGTTCCATCAATATTTGCAAAGTAGCGATAAGTTGACTAAAAAGCCAGAAAATGGCCATTTTTTGGGGTTTTTCAAATTGATATAAATGATGGAAAAAAATTTTTTTTTGAAAAAATCGAAAATGGAGCTTGTAGGGAATTTATTTAAGTTTTTCAAACTGTCCTCTAAATTACTGTGCGACCATTAGTTGCTGAGATATTGATAATCAAAGTCAAAAGGATCCTTTTTCATTTGAAGGCTGATATCTCAGCAGCAAATTATCTTACAGAGAAACAACAAAAAGGGAATTGTAGCTAAATAAATTTCCTAAACGAGCTATAAATTGGTTTTTTCGAAAAAAATTTTCCCGGCCCCGTAGACCTAAAAAACAAAACTAAAAAATTTGGAAAAAATTTTGTCTCGACCTTTTTCTTATGATTCCGCAAAAATCGTGGCTTAGAAAATTATTTTGCTGAAAGATCTTTAAACTAGAGATTTCAAGCTTCAATTTACTTGCTTTTATTTTTTCGATACGATCATTTTTCACGAAAATGCAGCCTTCCAAAAATCACTAAGAAATTTATATAATTTTCTTGTTCCTTTAATTTGTTGGATAAGTATAGTTTCTTCTACAGTAATAATTTCGGGCCCAGATTGAAATAAAAAATTGCAACTATCGTTATTTGTTGGAAAGTATAAAAGTCAGCTACAGAACTTGACAAATATTTTTTTTTTATATCTTAAAAAGAATTCTGTGTTTCCGTGCTTTATCTGAATTTGGATTCGGTGTATTTGGCCCACGTTAACTTAGAGACTTGAAATTTTCAAGTGATCTCCAGAAATGTCCCAGTGACAGAGAAAAAAATTCAAAACTCCAGCGAAGCAATTTTTTGAAATTTTTTTCCGAAAAAATGAACGCTGTAACAGACATCGGCTGACTTTCGACCTGATATTTGTGGCCCGCGTCGATTTCGAGAGTTGTAATTTTTCGTACTCTTTTGAGAATATCAAAGAGACTGCAAAAAAAATTCAAAATGCTAGCGACGGAATTTTTCGAAACTTTTTTTGTGAAAAAATTACGGATTCGACAGACATTACTCGATTTTGGGCCTTATATCTTTAGCCCGCATCCCCGTGTAAAAAAAAAATCGTTCCAAAAAAGTTTCGCGTGTGGAACTTCTAAAAATGAGACAGATTAGAACATCGAATGGAACTTTTTCGGAACGTTAGTAATTTTGAAGGTAAAAAAAAAGTTTTTATGAGCAAATTTTGAGTCAAAAAAGGACGTTCTTGGAACTTTTTTGGAATTTTTTATGGACGTTTTTTTTTTGTTCTATAAAAAATTCAAAAGTAGTAATTTTTGAACCATTTTGGCATGTTTCTGGAACGTCTTCAGTCTAAAAAAGATGCGAAAGTAATGATTTTGGAATGTTTTGAAATGCCTTTTTAAGTCCATAAAAACGTCAAAAGTGGTGATTCTGGAACTTTTTTGAAATTTCCATATGAAATTCCGAAAAAATTCCATAAAAGTCCTACTTTGACTCTAAATTTGCTCATAGAAACTTTTTTTTTACCATCAAAGTGACTAACGTTCCAAAAAAGTTCCATTCGAAGTTCTAATCTGTCTCATGTTTAGAAGTTCCGCATTCGGAATCTTTTTGGAATCTTTTTGGAACGAATTTTTTTTACACGGGTCGACTTAAGCACTTGAAATTTTTTGGATAATTTTAAGAATATCCAAAAAACGTCTTTATCTAGGCGACATATTCCAGATCGTTTAAGCCATCAACTATATTTTTAGGAGACCTGTAACTATTTTGCGCAGGAACTCAACTTCTCGACTAGACTAAAATAGAATAAAAATACACTATTTAGGTATCTTCATTGATTTGTTGATTTACAATTTAATATGGTATTAACCTTTTTCTTAGACTACTGAGCCTTTAATTCTGTGCCTATTTAGACAGTCGATCTGAAGGAGTAAACTCCAATCGTGCGTCGGAGCTGACACACACACTTTTTTCTATTTATTTCAGCTACCCTTCGATAATACTTTTACACAATCATTCTTACTAAAATACTTAATGAAATAAATCCATTCAATCGGTCGGTACTTGGGTAAAGACCAATGAATAAATGATGGCACCAAATCTCCGCGTTTCCCTTCACATTTTTCCAGGCTTAGGACTGGCAGCAGACGAAAATAGTAAGCTGGCATGTTTAAAAACGCGAAATACTAGCTAATAGCATTTCTTTTCAATTTCTTTGCGCAGTGTTTTTAATTTTCCATCTCTATATAGAACTATTTATAAAATTTACACAATTTTAAAAATATTCAAATATTACCTCGAGTAACTTTTTTTTGTTCTCCTCATAATTCTTTGTAAATGAACCGGTAATAATTGCTTATTTTTATCTTGTTCTAACACTATTTTAACATCTACAACTTCATCAGACCAAGTATTATTAATTGTATCAAAAAATTTCATTTGAACTTCTCGAATGGTTCCATATGTTGTACCATTAATTGTTCGATGTTCAACGTCTTTTGAGTTAATTTTATAATTTTTGAATGTTGAGATTGTAGGCGGTAAAATATTGTTATATAAATTTAAATAAAAAGATCTATAATTTCCAATGGAGGAATTATAATAATGTTTTAAACAAAATTTTTCGTACTTACTTTTTACCGCATCGTAGTCCTCCGTTCTTTCGTTGTATTTGTCCATTGTCCAAAGCGGTGTAATTTCACGATGTTGTTAATAACAAGGCACTTTGTATACTGGAACTAGTGATAGCGTTCTCTTCAGTTAGCATGCGCTTCCCATACCCCCACCATTAAGGTAGTTCTAGCGTGGTATACTACAGTCAGAGTATTTACTATATAGTCTAGACGCTGTATTATCTTTTCGTAATTTTTTGAGGTCGGTGTACAAAATAAGATTATTTTTATGTTTTTTGACCCGCTGAAACCGAATATCGCAGAGTTTTTTTCGAAATCCTGGGCCATCAACTGTTTAAACAATTGTTTAAAAAATAATTTTTTGGGGATCGGTAATTTTTTTTTAGTATTTTGGGCAATTTTAAGACGAACGTTACTCTTATAAAATTTTTCTAAAGTTGATAGTTTCAAAGTTATGAATTTTTGGAAATCGAAAATTCTCCATTTTCACAAACTTTGATGATTAATTACATATAAATAAATTACGTAATACTAGGTTTTATTTACATGATCGTAAAGAAGAATGTTCAAAGTTTTTATTAAAACAATAATATTCCGTTATAATTTGTATTAAATAAAAAAAAAAGTGATCAAAGTTATTGCATTTATTGAGTAACTTCGCCGACTCGGCGGCGCATGCGCAAAGCAATTATTTACTGTCTCGCTTGCTCTTAAGCGTGTAGGTAGCTGTTGGCCTGGTGCCTAAAATTTTAAATCTAAATGCATTATTTCTTGATAAAAAAATTTGTATGGTTAAAAAAATTATAAATTTTATGATATTAAAGAAATTTTCAAATTCACCCGGGTTAAAAAATTAGATCGGTTTTAAAATAAATGATAAATTCAAATATTTTTCCTTTAATTCAAGTTTATAAATCGTATTTATTTTATATAAGATTTTAATCTGTTTTCGCCCGTACTATTCCTTATCCAGGCTAATATCAGACTTATTTTCGTATGATATTTAGTCTGTTTTAAATCGCGTTTAGACTAAAAACAGACTTTTTTATTATAATTATTGGTCTCTGTTCAATTGTTTTTAAGGACAAAAACAGACTTTATTTTCTATAATCTTTAGTCTGTGTTCAATTGTTTTTAAGGACAAATACAGGACTTTTTATAAATATAAATAATAATAATAATAATAACAATAATCTAGATTTATTAATTTATTTTAATTTTCTTGGTATTTAAAACATGCTAATGCGCTTCCATAATAAGATGTCACACAGAGAAAATGTTGGCTCGAAACCTACCAATTTTTACAATGCTGTCGACTAAACTTGAAACAGGGAGTAAAGCATCCAAAAAATTATCGTGCTCTTACAAAAAATGATTATACTGTATCACATTACTTATTACGCGCGAGAAACTTATCGATGAGCTTCAATATCAATTACTTCCATACATTATAATAATTTTGATGCAGCATAATAATTTTTTATAAGAGCATAGTATTTTTTTGGATACTTTACTTTCTGTTTCAAGTTTGGTCGACAGCATAATAAAAATTGGTAGACTTCGAGCCAACATTTTTCTCCGTAGCACGAAAACTTTGATGTTTTCTTATGCCAAAATATTTTCAATTTTATCCAGTAAATAAGAAAAAATTCTTGACATTTTAAGAGTTGTTTTATCACTTTTATTCAATGACATAATTATTCAATGAAGACAACTAAAAAATTAAGCTGTCAAATTTTCATTAACTGCCGACATTTTTAAACAAAAGATAGTAAATAAAACATAATCAATTCTGCAACTTAATATTTTTTCATAAATATTGCCCATAAATAAAAATTTTATAAGTCCATGACTTAATCTAGTTTGTCCTTGTAAATTTTCGGAACTAAAATTTTTTAAAGTTTACAAATTAATCTAATTTAGTCTGCTCGTAACGCGTTTGTTTTTTAAAGTAGCAGGTCGAAAACAGCTTAAAATTTTCATAAAAGATCAAAATCAGATCAAATAGTCCAATCAGACTAAAATCAGGTCAAATTTTTCAGTCCGGGTAGATCAAAAACAGATTAAAGTTTTTATCGAAGTTCAATAACAGACCAAGTAGTCCAAATACAGTCCAGTTAGACTGAAATCAAATCAAATTTTTCGACCCGGGGCATTAATTCGATAAATTAATAAAAATCTTAAATCTATGGTTTTTCACGATTATAATGAACTACATTTAAAATTGTTTCAACTTATTTTATATTTTAATTAAAAATTTTTTTTTATTTAACTAATAAATAAATAATAAAGTTCAAGAATTTTTCACTTATATTTATAATAATTATACTTGGGCAATAAAATAATTCCCATGAAAAAAATTTATAAAAATAATATATGTTAAAATATAAAAAAAATATATTTTTATATATGATTTTTATACTTTCATACTTATATTTTTCATGTACTCTAAGATATATTTCTAATAAATTGAAATTACATTTCAAACATATGAAATATATACGAAAATCGGCCAAAAGTTAGCTATTTAAAATATATTTTTTATACAAATGGTTATAAACAATTTATGGCCTGAGATTTCGAAAAAACAACTGCGATATTCAGTTTTAGCGGGTCAAAAAACATAAAAATAATCTTATTTTGTACACCGACCTCAAAAGTTTACGAAAAGGTAATACAGCGTCTAGACTAATAATAGACAAAAATTTAGAAGCCTCGGCACGCACATACTGTAAAGTGAGCAAATAAACTAAGAGGATCTGGTTTAGGTGTGAGGATTTTTAAACAATTAAAAATTACACAGATTTTATCAATAAATATTTATCAGCAAAGTCTTTGCGAGTTCCAGGTCAATTGTAGAGAGTGGTGTGGCCAGTGTGGACTGTGGCACTTTTTTAAATTTAGCGATAGCACATAAACAAATTCCAAGCGTGCGAAGTAACGGTGGCAACTTAGAGAATTTATCAAGTACACACAAAAAAAGGAATTCTTGGGTCAAGAAGAAAATCGTTTCCAAAAATAAATTCTTAAATTAAAATATCCTCTTTTCTTGTTTGAAAAAATTTTCTCTTGGTAAAAAAATTTTTTTTTTTTAATTAGAGTATATAAAGCTCTTCAATAAAGAAATTCAATTTTGATTTAAAAATATAAATTTTTGCTTTAAATGTTTTTAGTTTCTCCGAACAAGAAAACAACTTGGTTGGCTCAAGAAAATTTAGCTCTTGGTTTTAGAAGATACCAACTCATTCTAAAAACATCGTTCTCTCGAATGTAGTCGATATCGATTCATTTCGATACATCGAGTTTTTAAACGGAGGCACATTTAACTTACTCCAAGTAAAATTAATTTATTTAAAGATTTGATAACATTTAGTTCAAAATAAATGTAGACTTTATCTGAAAACAATTAATTTTAGATTATAAAAATAAAAAACTCATTTTAAAACTAAATTATACATTAACGTAAAATAAAAAATACTTTTATTTTAAAATACAATAATTAAGTTCAATTTTAAATTAATGGTTTTTATTAAAAATTCAATTTTCAGAGTATATACAATTAATCACCAAAATATATTTTGATTCTTTATTACAATAAAAATTTTTTTTTTTGTTACAAAAATAAATGAAAGGTTAGGTTATTTATCCTGGCTCCGACAGCATCAACTGCATGATATATACCACACTAAAAAGGAAACAATTTTATATAAATTTAGGATCAGAAATGATAACAAACTTGAGTATCTGATATGATTAAAAACAGCATAAATAATAATTAACTTACTTTTTTGTGGTTGAAACGACACCATTTAACTTAACGTGAATCAGGAAAAACACCAGATATAATGACTAATAACTACAATAACTTACATTTTTACCGAACACTTCAATTCAAAACAATTTATGTATATGAATTAGTTAATTGTATAATTAATAAACTAATACTATTGGAATATTGGTGTGTAATATACATATAATTGCACATATGCGGCGCCAGCGCTGAACAGACTCGTTTCATTTTTTTGGGATCTTCGGGCGTCTACGTGCATACACAAAGTAGTGTCCGAAGTAGAGAAGCTGCATAGACTCGAGTCCTCCTGTTATCCGAATGCTGCTATGGAAAAAAACCAAGAGCTTGATTTTCTTGACTTGAATTTTTTTTATTTTTGTTTCAAGCAATAGCCACTAGTTGGTTTAAGAAATCTGACTCCTTACGTAGAGAAGTTAAATTTCATAGAATAAAATATTCAATATACATGAATGAAGAAATTCAAAATATTAATTCAAAAAACAATTTACTTTCTTTAAATATTTTTTCTTTTTGAACTAAAATCATATATTTTTAACTTAAAACTTTAACCCATTTGGGTCGAAAACATAACTTTTTGAATCAAAATAATCAAAATTAAGAGAAAATTTTCTTCAACCAAGATTTATTCCATTTTCCTAAATATTCTCTTGACTCAAGATAATTCTCTTTGAACCAAGATAACCTTTCGGTCAGTGCGGGCTTATAAAGAAACATATTGTGATAAAAAGTATAGAGTTTCTGACAAAAAAAATTTTTCTCTGAATTTTCTATCAATTATTCTTGTAGGAAATTTAATTCTCTACAAAAAAGTATTGAATATGTTTATTCGTAATCCAAACGGGTAAAAAGTTATTGAGCTTTAAGTACTCGTTATTAAGTTAACTTGAAAGAAGATAAGTTCGAGTAACTCTTGAATGGAATTGACACCATTACTAAATAATTTATTTAATTTTTATAGATTTGAAATAATTTTCTACTTTTTGAAAACTTTTTTAGGGACTGCATATATTTATTTCAAAATTGATAAAACTCTAAACTGTTTATAATAATTAAATAATTTAATAATCGTTTATATAATTACACAAAATAAAACTACAAAAAAAGCTTCTCATCATTTTTTGATAAATCTATTTGTTCAAAAGTTCTTTGAGGTTGAAGTCGAATTTATATTAAATTTTGAAATCCTTCTAATACACCGACGAAACTATTAGACCTGTTACAAAATATCTTAAGACCTTTTTTGTAGACAATTTTATGCTCTTAGAGTTCTTCCCAACAAAGTTTTTTCGGATTCCGCATTGTTCACTAGTTATTTTCATTTTAATGTCAAGATTATAATAAAATTGTTTTTTGATCGATTTTAGATTGAAACTCTGGCTCCGTAACGTCCAGACAATAAGTTCAGTAAATTCATGAAGACTTCACACTTTTCAATTGTCCGTTTAAAATAAATGGTCTTTGTTAAGAAAGTTTAAGACTTACATTTACACTATTGTTGTAAGAAAAGATTTATGACCGGCTAAATGAATTCTAATGAACTAAGGTGTGAAGTCTGGCGCCGTAATTGAACCCTCACTTATTTACTTATTTAGATATATCTTAAATGTTTTTAATCCTATAATGACTTTGACTTTGTCTACCTTTCTTGAGATAACTATCGGATCTTATACCATGGGTAGTTAAATATTTACACCTTAAGTGTGAAATGACCACAAATGACAGTTTGTTATTGAAAAAAATAATATGAATTTTTTTCAATTATTGTTTTCCCGCAATATGTTAAAATATTCAGGGAAATAAGAATAATTATTCTCCTTAAAATAATATTTTATATTTTTTCTTTTAAAAGCGACGTTAAAGGGCCCTCTTCTAAAAAGTTGATGACCGGAAGTCGTATCGTTTTACGTCACTTCTGTGACTATTTTATTCGGTTGTCGATTGGTCGACTGAGATAGTGGCGGGATTTTTGAAAGAATGGAGACGAGCGAAGCGAGCATGTTGTGTCTAGTCAATTTAAAATACATATTTTATATTAAAGGAAAAATAAACCAGTTGCTTGTGGATTTTTATGAACTCAAGTACTTGGTTCGATCACACACACAAGAAAAGATTGACTTGGCTCAAGATAAGTTTTGTCTTCATTTTTGTACACAGAAAAAAAGGTTGACTTGGCCCAAGATAATTTTTGCCTTCATTTTTTTATTCTTGGGCTGAGTAATTGGGTTTTTTTAATCCGAGAACATTTTCTTCGACTAATATTATAAAAATATTGAGTCAAGAATAATTAAATTTTAATTCAAGTTAAATATTCTTGATTCAAGAATATTTATTTTAAGTCAAATTTATTTTGTTTCGAACCAAGTAAAAAAACTATCGAAACAAGATACTTTTCTGTCTTGGTTGGTGAGTATAGTAAATTGTCACAATATATATCAACATCTCAAACCAAGAACTTTTTTTTGCGTGGCAGAAGAACATTTACTCTCAGTTTGAGAAAACTACATTATCGACTCAAGACAACGGTCTATTGAAATGAGAAAATTTTAATTTTAATTTAAATAAATTATAATCTTAACTTAATAAAATAACTTTTCTTGAATCATGCAAATATTTACTACACGGAAGACATAAAATTCTCCCATTGGTGATTTTTTTTCTTGACTTAAAAAAAATGTAGTCTCGATTCAAGAAAATAAATGACTCTACTTGAAAAAATATATCGCCTTATATTTTTGAGTGAATTTAACCTAGTATAAATATTAAATGTTTTGAAGCAGGAAAATATATGTGTATATTCAGAATATCACGATACGGCAGTAGAGGGGGATAAGAAATAAACATCCTCGATCAATGGTCCATGAACAACTTAAGAAAAAATAAATGGTTTGCTCATGGTAGGAATCGAACCCAGACCGATTCGGCATCACGCGAGAGCTTTACCAGTTATGCTATCCGATCATTCCCTGAACGTTCGTTTACTTTACCTATATCCAGTAAGCACACTGTACAATGTAGAATCTACACTACCGCCACCTTAGTATAGTACAGTTAGCTTTCCCAAGAGAATTTTTGCGTTGGGCCGTGAACGTAGTTGCTGTTGGTTCAAACGGCTACACGGAAAAAAATAGATAGGAATGGTTACTGTGCTACACAGGAATGATCGTAAAGTATGTAAAAACTAACCTTAGCACATTACTAGTTCTTGTTATAATAGGAATGGGTCGTTTTTACATACGACTGAGTATGATCTAACATAGCAACCATTACTATGCTACACATTATGCCGAAAACATGACTGGTTATCGTGTTCACAGTCACTGTTCGCTTTCTAGATAATACAGATTCCTTTCAGCAGTCGATGTGTTACTATATAAAATAGGTATAGGTCCTGTGTGGAGATGCGAAAGACTCCCCTGTCAAATGCGTCCCATTATCGTTCAGCATAGTAACCATTCCTGTGCTGGACAAGAACTGTTGCTGTCAGTCACATGTCCGATTGCTGTTTATAAAATTAGTTCCCGCTAATTATAACCTTTAAAGAATAAACCGTTGGTTGTGTTATGTACTTTACATATATGAAATAATTTTTTGTCGTTCAACATAGGAAAGTAAGTAATTCATTATTAATTAAATTTTGTATGTCTTAAAAAAAAAAAATATTTTCATTTTAAATAATATTTTTGTGTAATTTTATTAAACATGAAAATATTGATGTTCATTTGCTTACACTTATATCATCCATAAATAAGGTTATAGTATATTTTATTAACGTTGTTAGAATCTTTCACTTCTATTTATAACTTTACATGCTGTGTCGTGAACATTAATATTTTTAACAATAATCTTTGCTTTCAATAAAAATACGTACATGTAACTGCAATTAATATTATTATTGTCTAAACAATAACAGAGTTTTGTTAGAATTTTTTACATGTATTTGTTGTAATTTTGTAAATGTGTTTTTTATTTTTTTATAGTGTAAGCATGAATATTTCTAACGAAAACCCCGACTTATCAGTTATAGATCAAATCGAATCTACTAATACTCTCACACATTGTTATGTGCCATCATTGTCAGTAGCGTCACTAGACTCTGATTATTCTGTTATTGGTGACTCGACTAATTCAAATCTTAAGATTATTTGTTCTCATGGTGACAGCTCCATTAATAATAGCTCAGTAATCTATCAGAACGAAAGACAAGAGCTTGAATTATTTTTGCTACAATCATTTGATGGGATTCTAGCTTTGAACTCATTTAAATCTAATCAAAAAGTCCCTGATGCTTATATGAATAATGTAATAAAACAGATTGTAGATCGGGAAATATTAATTGTTTTGAAGAAAAATCAAGTATCATTGGAAAAGCCGTTGAGAAAATTAGAGTAAGCTATATTTACTAATTTTTTAAAAATAAAAATTTTTCGTAATTTTAAAAAAGTTAAAAGGAAAATTTTTCATTTTCTTTAGATCTACATGGAAACCAGTGTCTTGTGATTTTTTTTTTGTTAGTGATATTAGCTCACATTTGTTTTTATTCTAATTTATTTTATATATTTTGATAGAGTTTCGTCAACCATTTTAAAAAACTTAGCTGCGGAAATTGCAAAACTGTTTGGTGGTCGACCAGATATTTATTATTCACCTGGAATATTTGAAGGAAATACTAAAGTAAATGCTACTGGAAAATTACTTCAAGCAGTTAATTATGCTCGTAAAAAATTAGCAGATACAGGTCTCTTAATCCATAAATCCGATATACCAATTAATATACCTGAGTTCACTCGTATGTATATTTTTGTAATGAGTTAAAAAAAAGGCTTTCAGTTTCAATTTACATTTTATATTAATTTGTAGAAACAACAGAAGAAAAATTAAATTTGTTGAAAAAACCTTGTGACGACTGGTCGACTGTTGAAAAATATTGGACGGACACACGTTTGGTAAGACAGCATTTAATATCTCAGAAGAAGGAACAGATTAACGTTTTTTCAGAGTACCCATGTTTGTCAGACCCGCGAGCAACAGAATTAGTAAGTTCACTGTAATATATTGAATAATTATTTTATGCACTAGATACAACATGATTCTTCGTGTTTAGATTGCAGCCGACTTCATCAGTGTTTACTCTGAGATAAAAGCTATTGGTGAAGTTTGGCCGGGACTCCGTGTTGTATTTGAAAAATTGATTTTATCAAAAATCATAAACGACGAATTTTCTCAAGTTTTTTTAAACGAATTGCCAAAGTTAGAAGAAGGTATTCTGTTCATTCCATTACAAAATACACATATACAATTTAATTAAAATATTTCAAAAAAACAATACACTTTTCTTTATTTTCAGATAAAAAGGATGCTGCAATTTTTAATTTACTTTCCATAGCAATAATATCAAAGACAAAACCAATTAATTTAACAGCAAAGGCTCCAAAGAAACGAAAAACTAGTTCTACTCCTTTTGAAAAAGACGACGAAAAAAAAAACATTTTCGGGAGTCTTTTATCCTAACTGTTGACGTAAGTATATATTTTTATTATTTATTTTTTAATTATTGATACTTTATCCTGATACTTATATTTTATTATAGAATCCTCAAAATGTAAATTCAGAGATTGAGAGAAGGAATACTTATATTGTCACAAACGGGCAGCAACTTTATCCGTATATGGTGTTCGAAGGTTCTGCGACTTCGCCAAGTGCTTTCCATGTCGTTTATGATAAAATTAAATTTACAGTAAATTCAGTTATCGAGGCCCTTGATCTAGCGACTAAGATTTTATGTACGAGTACTTATTCGTTCCCTAAAAATAATCACGTGTGGTATATTATTTTCAAAGTAATTTACCGTATCGCTCCACAAATTCCGAAGTCAACTATCAAACTCCATAACGCCATCAGTTTTTTTGAAGAAGAGTTGAAGATAACGTTCAATTAAATTGCAAACTATTATGGATCCTCTAGTCTTCTCAAACACCATCACAAAACAAGCTGCTTTATTAGTAGGTAAATTATACGATTGTACTGACTTACCTCGGACACGAGTCCAAGAAATTACTACTAGTATCACAAACTTGTTACAAAATGATTCAATAACAGCTTTATTTAATCAATTACTTGACAGAATGCTTTATCTTGGTGAATCTGCTGATGCTATCTTTATTTATAAAACAATGATCGATAAAATACAAAACCCATTCGACACGTTGAGGACAGAACACCAGTGCATCACATACTTTCAAGGAATTAATACTTATTTGCCGCCTAATGAAGTTAAAGTAGGAAAAAAACAAATTTTCAAAAAAGTAAATGACCGTATGATTTCGATAACCGAAAACGTTACTGCTCAAATTATTAATCTTCGAGAAGCATTAAAAAAATTTTTAGAATTACCCGGGATTTTCAGTGAAATAATTTCTTACGTTCGCTACCTTGAAGCTCAAAAAATTTTGGTAACAAATGTAATTCAAGGAATATTTTGGCGAAAAAAGAAATTACAATTTGGAAATAAAATCGTATTACCATTGTTCTTTTATCAAGATGATTTTGAAACAAATAACCCCTTGGGGAGTCATCGAGGATTAGGGAAGATGGGTACAGTATATATAAATATACCTTGTTTACCTCCACAAATACAGTCGAAAGTTGAGAATATATTCCTTTTAGCATTGTACAAAACGAGTGATTTAAAGTATGTAACATTGAATGCAATGTTATCTACTGCTGTTGCTGAATTAAACTTTCTGGAGACTACTGGTATAGATATATTTACGTCATCAGGTCCTCAAAAAATTTATTTTTCCTTAGCTGGTGTTATTGGAGACAACCTTGCGGTGCATTCAATTCTTGGTTTCACTGGTAGTTTTAGTGCTAAACACCCGTGTAGATTCTGTTCGATCAATCGCGATAGTTTAAATTCAATATTTGATGAATCAAACTCTTTAATACGTACAAATGAAAGCTATAGCAGTGATTTAATGATGAATAATTCAAATGAAACTGGTGTTTGTGGGCCCTCAGTGTTAAATGATATTAAATCGTCAACAACAATTGATCTCTTGACTATAGATGTCATGCACGATATCTTGGAAGGCACAGCGGAATACGATTTTGGTTTGATATTAAATTACTTTATAACAGAAGCTAAGTTTTTTACCCTAGATGAAATTAATAACAGAATTGCAAGTTTAAGTTATGGTGCCGATGATGTTCGTAATAAGCCTAAAACAATTACAAAAACTCAAATCAGCAACAAACACATAAAGATGTCTGCAGCTGAAATGCTTTGTTTTATACGCAATATAGGTATTTTAATCGGAGACTTGATACCTGTGGATAATCCTCATTGGAAAGTATGCATTATGATCAAAGACATTGTAGATATAGTTACTTCATCTGTGATTCACGCGGGCTTATGCGATTATCTACAATCGTTAGTAAGTGAATACTTACAGCTTCTTACTACATTATTTCCGGGATGTCTAAAACCAAAACACCATTTTTTGACTCATTATTCTCGTATCATGCGGCTAAAAGGTCCAGCATGGAATATGAATACGATGAGAAATGAAAGCATGAATAGAAATATCAAAATGACAGCAATAGCATCACTAACTAGAAAAAACATTAGTCGAACTCTCGCAATTAAGCACCAGCTGCATTTGAATTATCGTTTTTTATCAAATAGTTCGCCAAATAAGGATATATATGAATTAGGACCATCTCATCGCGGGAAAATAAGTTCTATTCCACAATTTCACTTAATTACGAATTGTTTATCAGTAAATGTTCATGATGAAGTATTGATATATGAACGAATTAACTTCAAAGGTGAAATGATTAAGCAAGATGTTATTTTAATGATACCCTCTGAAATGAATCCTGAATTTTTTATTACTCATGCTATCTTTATTGATAATTCGAGTGAATTATTTATCATTGCAAAAAATATTAGTGACTATACATATTATGACGAGCACTATCATGCGTATAAATTATTTCAAGATTATCATAACTCTACAAACTGGAAATGCTTATCAATCAAAGAATTAACTTATTGTTCAGTAACACATAAAGCTGTAAGTAAAAATGGGTATGAGTATATTTTGAAAAGATGGATCTAATAATAGTAGTCTTCAAGTTAATTAATCTATCTAATTTATTGGAGGATTTTTCATTAGTATATTTAGATTTTTTTTTTATTAACCTTAAGGATATTTTATAAAGTTAACATATATAATTTAAAATTCGGTATTGTACTGATTAAATAAAAAACCAAAAAATTAATGACTCTTTTATTTTTTCTGAACCTTGCTTTAACCCTTTAATCCATGATTGCTTACTTATATTTCAAAAAATACTCATGTGATGTTGCAGAGTATGAGGATTACTGGAAAACTAATTTTAAAAAACGGTTTATCGGATGACCCTGCGGGCCAGCTCCAAAACTTCCCGCCGTTTTCGAGCTTCTTGAAAATTACACAAAAATATTATTTAAAATGAAAATATATATTTTTTTCAAGACATACAAAATTTAATTAATAATGAATTATTTGCTTTCCTGTGTTGAACGACAAAAAATTATTTCACATATGTAAAGTACATAACACAACCAACGGTTTATTCTTTAAAGGTTATAATTAGCGGGAACTAATTTTATAAACAGCAATCAGACATGTGACTGACAGCAACAGTTCTTGTCCAGCACAGGAATGGTTACTATGCTGAACGATAATGGGACGCATTTGACAGGGGAGTCTTTCGCATCTCCACACAGGACCAATACCTATTTTATATAGTAACACATCGACTGCTGAAAGGAATCTGTATTATCTAGAAAGCGAACAGTGACTGTGAACACGATAACCAGTCATGTTTTCGGCATAATGTGTAGCATAGTAATGGTTGCTATGTTAGATCATACTCAGTCGTATGTAAAAACGACCCATTCCTATTATAACAAGAACTAGTAATGTGCTAAGGTTAGTTATTACATACTTTACGATCATTCCTGTGTAGCACAGTAACCATTCCTATCTATTTTTTTCCGTGTACGCTTACTCGCCGCAACACAACAAAATACCTGAACCAAGATATTTCTTACCATTGAGTCGAGTACTTTTAATTCTTGACTCGAGTCACAAATTATCTCGATTCAAAATAAATTGTTCTTAAACGAAGAATATTTTACTTTTCGGACAATTGATTATATATTGGGGCAAAACATTTATTTTTCTCACTTTAAGAAAATATTTCTTACTTCAAGAAACATATATTATATCGGTTGAATAAAAAAAAAATCTTATGCCAAGATGACTAAATTTAAGAAAATTTTTTTCTTGAACTAAGAAAATTTTCGTTTTCATTCAAAATTGCAAAAAATATTCTTGCGGCAAGAAAAAATTTTTTGAGCAAAGATATCCTTTTTTTCTGTGTAGCCCTCAATAAGAATCATTATTATTTTAGGAATTCTGTAATTCTACAGTAGCCTAGTTGAGGAGTTGAAAACCTGCAGAAAATAGTTACAGGTCTCCTGTATAATTTTGAAATCATTTGGTTCAGTTATTTCAAAGATATTTGCAAAAAATCGTTTTTTAGCATTTCTTTCTCCTGCGATAACTCTCGAACGAATTATCCAATTGAGATGGCTAAGGCGGCAATCGACGCGTTTTATTAAGGTAGTTGACGGGTCATAGGCATAATGTCAGAAATTTCTAAAATTTCTTATACTCCCGGGAAAAAAAGATTTTATATGATCATATATAAACGTACATGTTCATATACAATTTATAAATGATCATATAAAGTTCTTATAACAATTAATATACTCTTGTGAGGATTTTATAAAAACTAATATGATTTTATATAAAGTTATATATAACGTTATAAAATTATTCGATAAAGTTTTATATGCTTATATATAATTATATATGATCATATAAAAGTTCATAAGATCTTAAAAATCTTATAAAAGTTTATATAGTTTTCATAAGGATTTTATAAAAATTGATGTGATTTTATATAAACCCGGGAAAAAGTTCTTATAGTATCATATATAAACATATATGTTTATATATGATTATATAAAAGCTTACATAATCTTATAAAATTCTTATAAGGATTCATATGATCTTATAAGAAGTTTATAACATTTGATGTGATTTTCTTTAAAGTTATATATAACTTTATAACAATACCAGGTGAAGTTTTATATGCTTATATATAATCATATAATAAACTCTAGTTTCAATATAGGATGGCTTAATTGGTAAAGCTCTTGCGTGGCGCCGAATCGATCTGGGTTCGATTCCTGGGTTAAGCGATAATTGTTTTTTCTCAATTTGTGTTGAATGATTAACTTATTGCGAAACTGGCCTATCCCTTATAAATGCGTCTGATGCAGTATTTATTTGCTTCACAGCATTGTTTGTAATATTTAAACAAAAAAAAAAATTGTTCCATAAAAAAATGAAGAAACAAAAAAAATAAAATTTTTTAGCTCGACACACTGTCAAAAATTCGCGGAGTGAATGCGGAGTGAATGAATTTTTAACAGTGTAAATTTATTTGCATAATTAAAAAAATTAATTTCTTGGCTGAAAAATTTTTTTTTTGTTTGCGACAAAAAAATAACATTCCTTGGCCCAAGAAAGTTTTTTCTTGGTTTATGAAATTTTTTTTTTTTAGTACAAAAACTTTCTTTTTTTAGCTCAAGACATTGTTTCTTGACTCGATAAGGTTACGGTCTTTAGACAAGAAAAAAATTTCTCGAGTTAAGAACAAACTTTCTTGGCTCAAGAAAGTTTGTTCTTGGTTTAAATCATTATTTTTCGTGGTTTAAAAACTTTTTCGTTTCAGCTCAAGATATTTTTTCTTTACTTAAAAACGCAACAATTTTCAGCCAAAAAAAAATTTTTTGAATTAAAAAAAAATCTTCTCGAACCAAGAAAAAAATTTTTGGGACCAAGAAAGTTTTTTCTTGGTTTAAAAAATTTATGTGTCAGACTAAGAAAGTTATGTCTTCCGCGGAGGAAATAATTTCTTGATCCAAATAACTTTTTTACTTCAATAAAGTAAGAAATTTCGCTTGGTTTAAGAAAAAAATTTCGAAAACATTTTATTTCTTGGTTCAAGATTTCCTTTTTTTCTGTGTATATCTGTATATGAACCGTTTGAAACTGTTTCAGAGTGAAAAACAATTTTGTTTTTTTTTTTTCAAGCACTAATATACATGTTAGTATACTAGTACATAATTCGCATTACAAAGAAATAAGAATTTAAAATGTTCAGGAATTATTTTAAACAATAAAAGGGGATTATCGAAAAAAAAAATTTCTCTGAAAAATACTATACGTTAAATAAACCAATCGCTCTTAAAACCAAACTGTTTATAGCATTTAGCCGTTTAAAAGTATCGGTGTATTATTTTAACTTCGTACCACTTAAAAGTGATGAAGATCGCGTGAACATGTACAGGTTTTCTACTGATTATACATGGGGCATTCCACGCCAAATCGACCACTTTTGACCCCGACCCCTTTCGATTTGGCTAAGAATTTTTTTTCCTTTCCTACCCCATTAAAATCATTTTTAAAGAAATTTTCAAATTTTTTTACCCAATCCAAAAAAAGTTATGAGATTAAAAAAAGAGGGTTTTTCTTTTTCAAATAGCTAAAACTTCTTCAGAAATTGACTGATTTTCGTTAAAAATTGGCCAATTTGACGTTATTTTCTCAAAGTCCGCCATTTTTTATTTTTTTTTTATTTTCACGAAAAAAATTCAATAAATTTTACGATTATTCTTGCTAATCCTAGAGTGGGTCGACTTTCCTTTTATTTTTTTTATCGATTGAAAAAAAAATTTTTATGCAGTTGGGTAAAAATCCATTTTTATAATACTTTTTTCGCAATTATTCTACACTGAAAAAAATAATCGTTAGCTGCTAGCGATTTTTTTTTTTAGCAGGTAGCGATTAAAAATCGCTTGCTGGGAGCAACTTTTTCGCTAACACTGACTTATCGGTTCCGTGTATAGAAAAAAGTTAAGCATCGGTATAACTCGAAAATAAACCAATACTGTTTTTATCATGAAAATAATTTATAAATATACATATAAATGTATCTATATATAATATTATATTTTAATCATATATTGAAAATTTAAAAAAATGAATAAATTCTAAACCCAAAAAAAAAGTTAAAATTTTTTTTGAAGAAGAAGAACCACAAAAATGAATAGACGTTATCAATGCTCTTCATATCTGCTTGACAAAAGACAACGATTATAAACTGGACATCACTACTGACGAGTACCAGGAGAAAATCAAGACAATAGGTTATGACTGGCCAATTCTATTAGGCAGTGATGGGGTATGACTCAAATCTGTTAGCTACGGTCTGACCTATAAGTTTTAATTCTACTCGGGAATGGAGCTCAATGCCGCTGTTTTAATCGCTCAAATGGTACTCTACGTCAAAAAAGTCTTGGAACTTGAAAATATACCAATTTTCTTGTGGGCAGACTGTATCCTTAACGTGGATGAAGTTACCAAGATTCAAAAATCGCTACCAAGTGTCAACTGGGATTTTGTTCCAGGGAAACTAAATCCAGTTGACTGCGCTTCGAGAGGTTTAACAGCAGCCAAACTAGAACAGCATTCGCTAAGGTGATCGGGACCTAAGTGGCTCAGTCAATCAAAAAAATACTGGTCATCTTTTGACATCCCTTCGCAGACAGTATCACATCTTGAAGAACGTCCAGGTCTGGTTTTTACCATCTATAAGGCAGATTCACACCCGCTATACACGCTACTTGATAAATTCTCTAAGTTGCCACCGTTACTTCGCACGCTTGGAATTTGTTTATGTGCTATCGCTAAATTTAAAAAAGTGCCACAGTCCACACTGGCCACACCACTCTCTACAATTGACCTGGAACTCGCAAAGACTTTGCTGATAAATATTTATTGATAAAATCTGTGTAATTTTTAATTGTTTAAAAATCCTCACACCTAAACCAGATCCTCTTAGTTTATTTGCTCACTTTACAGTATGTGCGTGCCGAGGCTTCTAAATTTTTGTCTATTATTAGTCTAGACGCTGTATTACCTTTTCGTAAACTTTTGAGGTCGGTGTACAAAATAAGATTATTTGTATGTTTTTTGACCCGCTAAAACTGAATATCGCAGTTGTTTTTTCGAAATCTCAGGCCATAAATTGTTTATAACCATTTGTATAAAAAATATATTTTAAATAGCTAACTTTTGGCCGATTTTCGTATATATTTCATATGTTTGAAATGTAATTTCAATTTATTAGAAATATATCTTAGAGTACATGAAAAATATAAGTATGAAAGTATAAAAATCATATATAAAAATATATTTTTTTTATATTTTAACATATATTATTTTTATAAATTTTTTTCATGGGAATTATTTTATTGCCCAAGTATAATTATTATAAATATAAGTGAAAAATTCTTGAACTTTATTATTTATTTATTAGTTAAATAAAAAAAAATTTTTAATTAAAATATAAAATAAGTTGAAACAATTTTAAATGTAGTTCATTATAATCGTGAAAAACCATAGATTTAAGATTTTTATTAATTTATCGAATTAATGCCCCGGGTCGAAAAATTTGATTTGATTTCAGTCTAACTGGACTGTATTTGGACTACTTGGTCTGTTATTGAACTTCGATAAAAACTTTAATCTGTTTTTGATCTACCCGGACTGAAAAATTTGACCTGATTTTAGTCTGATTGGACTATTTGATCTGATTTTGATCTTTTATGAAAATTTTAAGCTGTTTTCGACCTGCTACTTTAAAAAACAAACGCGTTACGAGCAGACTAAATTAGATTAATTTGTAAACTTTAAAAAATTTTAGTTCCGAAAATTTACAAGGACAAACTAGATTAAATCATGGACTTATAAAATTTTTATTTATGGGCAATATTTATGAAAAAATATTAAGTTGCAGAATTGATTATGTTTTATTTAGTATTTATTAGGGCTGTACATCTAAACCGGCTTAACCGGTTAAAAAAGTTAACCAGGTTAATTAGCTGGCTAGCTCGTCAGCTTAGCTAATTTAACCGGTTAACTCCATTAGCTTGGCTAAGCAGCCAAAGGCTTAACCGTTTAACTCAAATTAGCTAGGCTAATTAGCTGAGGGCTTAACCGGTTAAATGGTTAATTTTCTTTTTCATCTATTCGCTACCTTATCTTAAAAAATATATATGAAATATCATATTTATTTAATTTTAGACCGAAAAAGCTATAACAAAAAATTTATACTATTAGTTAAAAAAAAATTCAATTCAATTTTGAAAATTATTTAATTAAAAATATATATCGCGTTACTTATGTCAAAAGGGCGTATCTCAAAATATACGCCTTTTTGGCTATGTAAAACTAAAAAGGCGTATTAAAAAATCGTCTTTTTCCGGATAAATTTGGGAATTTTACAACAAAAAACTATCTAGAAAAAAACGAAAAAAAAATTTAAAAGCCAAAAGGGCGTACCATTTTTATCCTTTTCAATGATTATTAATTCTTAGCGGAAAAAAAATCAAGAGAACAGTAAAATAAATGACTTTAAAACTCGATCAACTGGAGAAAACCATTAAATTAAATGAAAAAAACGTTCCCAAGTTGATCAGAAAAAAAGATATTTTTATACGCCCTTTTAGCATAAGTAACGCGATATATATTTTTAATTAAATAATTTTCAAAATTGAATTGAATTTTTTTTTAACTAATAGTATAAATTTTTTGTTATAGCTTTTTCGGTCTAAAATTAAATAAATATGATATTTCATATATATTTTTTAAGTTAAGGTAGCGAATAGATGAAAAAAAAAATTAACCATTTAACCGGTTAAACCCTCAGCTAATTAGCCTAGCTAATTTGAGTTAACCGGTTAAGCCTTTGGCTGCTTAGCCAAGCTAATGAAGTTAACCGGTTAAATTAGCTAAGCTGATGAGTTAGCCAGCTAATTAACCTGGTTAACTTTTTTAACCGGTTAAGCCGGTTTAGATGTACAGCCCTAGTATTTATTTACTATCTTTTGTTTAAAAATGTCGGCAGTTAATGAAAATTTGACAGCTTAATTTTTTAGTTGTCTTCATTGAATATTTATGTCATTGAATAAAAGTGATAAAACAACTCTTAAAATGTCAAGAATTTTCTCATATTTACTGGATAAAATTGAAAATATTTTGGCATAAGAAAACATCAAAATTCTTGTGCTGCGGAGAAAAATGTTGGCTCGAAATCTACCAATTTTTATTATGCTGTCGACCAAACTAGAAACAGAAAGTAAAGTATCCAAAAAAATACTATGCTCTTATAAAAAATTATTATGCTGCATTAATATTATTATAAGGTATGGAAATAATTGACATTGAAGCGCATCGATAAGTTTCCCGGGTCAAAAAAATAGATCTGTTTTAAAATAAATGATAAATTCAAATATTTTTCCTTTAATTCAAGTTTTTAAATCGTATTTATTTTATATAAGAATTTAATCTGTTTTTGCCCGTACTATTCCTTATCCAGGCTAATATCAGACTTATTTTCGTATGATATTTAGTCTGTTGTAAATCGCGTTTAGACTAAAAACAGACTTTTTTATTATAATTATTGGTCTGTGTTCAATTGTTTTTAAGGACAAAAACAGGACTTTTTATGAATATAAATAATAATAATAATAATAATAATAATCTGGATTTATTAATTTATTTTAATTTTCTTGGTATTTAAAACATGCTAATGCGCTTCCATGATAAGATGTCACACAGAGAAAATTTTGGCTCGAAACCTACCAATTTTTACAATGCTGTCGACTTGACTTGAAACAGGAAGTAAAGCATCCAAAAAATTATCGTGCTCTTACAAAAAATGACTATACTGTATCACATTACTTATTACGCGCAAGAAACTTATCGATGAGCTTCAATATCAAGTACTTCCATACATTATAATAATTTTGATGCAGCATAATAATTTTTTACAAGAGCATATAGTAATTTTTTGGATGCTGTACTTACTGTTTTAAGTTTGGTCGACAGCATAATAAAAATTGGTAGACTTCGAGCCAACATTTTTCTCCGTAGCACAAGAATTTTGATGTTTTCTTATGCCAAAATACACTGGTCACAGAAATTAAGGGATAGAAAAAAAATCCGAAATTTTTAGGTGATTTTCAACATGCTGTAACTCGGTGAAAAATGGTCGTATAAAAAATCTAAAAAAAGTAAATTGTAGCCTCAAGTTTCTAGTTTTCAGATCTGGACCTCAAAATTTTTTATCATGTACGGTTCCGGAGTAATCATGAGAAAACCAACGAAAAAAAAATTTTCAAAATTTTTGCTGGTCTTTCAATACCTTTATGGGCGACAATAACTTTTTTTGAATAATCCGACTGTCTGACTTTTCTCGGAAATTTTATGCCCTTTAATTTGGTGGCCTTAAAAAGTCTCTACGACGATTTGGCGCCGAGTTATCATTGATCAAAGCAAAAAAGTCCATTTTGGCTTTGATAATCAATAACTCCGGATGTATTGGTCGTACAGAGAATGGAAGCAGGGTTTTGAAAACTGGAAAACATTCTCTATAAGGCAAAATTAGTGGCATTTGATAGAAAAATTTATTTTGAAGCGATATTGTTTGGTAAAAAACAGGTCAAAATTCACAAATTTAAGGATATTCGGAAATCTTGCTATAACTTTGGAAATAAAGGATGAACAAAGGATATCTTCGACTTTTTTTCAACCTCAAAGTGTCCTGAAAAAACCCTGAAAATTTCAAATCGCTGCGATTTTTCTTTCTTAGTGCCCCGAAGCTTTAAATTTATCGATTTTGTCAAAAATCACCATAATTGGTAGTTTCTCGGTTTTTGTTCATTTTTTCGATTTGAAAATGGTTTTTTTACCGATAATCTTCATTTCTTGGATCAAAAAGATCGATTATCGAAAAAAATTGAAAAAAAAAATTTTTTTTCAAAATTTTTTTTTTTTTCAAAATTTTTTTTTTCAAAAATTTTTTTTTTTCAAAATTTTTTTTTTTTTCAAAATTTTTTTTTTCAAAAATTTTTTTTTTTCAAAATTTTTTTTTTGTTGTATCTACAATGATTTATCATTGTCAAAAAAAGTTCCTAAAATTTTTTTTACCGCCGGCATTAGAGTTACCTAAAGGGTATGTTTGTTAAGTTGACATTTGAAGCAGATGCAGTTACAGCGGTAAAAAAAATTTTAGGAATTTTTTTTGACAATGATAAATCATTGTAGATACAACAAAAAAAAAATTTTGAAAAAAAAAAATTTTTGAAAAAAAAAATTTTGAAAAAAAAAAAAATTTTGAAAAAAAATTTTTTTTTTTCAATTTTTTTCGATAATCGATCTTTTTGATTAACGAAATGAAGATTACTGGTAAAAAAACCATTTTCAAATCGAAAAAATGAACAAAAACCGAGAAACTACCAATTATGGTGATTTTTGACAAAATCGATAAATTTAAAGCTTCGGGGCACTAAGAAAGAAAAATCGCAGCGATTTGAAATTTTCAGGGTTTTTTCAGGACACTTTGAGGTTGAAAAAAAGTCGAAGATATCCTTTGTTCATCCTTTATTTCCAAAGTTATAGCAAGATTTCCGAATATCCTTAAATTTGTGAATTTTGACCTGTTTTTTACCAAACAATATCGCTTCAAAATAAATTTTTCTATCAAATGCCACTAATTTTGCCTTATAGAGAATGTTTTCCAGTTTTCAAAACCCTGCTTCCATTCTCTGTACGACCAATACATCCGGAGTTATTGATTATCAAAGCCAAAATGGACTTTTTTGCTTTGATCAATGATAACTCGGCGCCAAATCGTCGTAGAGACTTTTTAAGGCCACCAAATTAAAGGGCATAAAATTTCCGAGAAAAGTCAGACAGTCGAATCATTCAAAAAAATTTATTGTCGCCCATAGAGGTATTGAAAGACCAGCAAAAATTTTGAAAATTTTTTTTTCGTTGGTTTTCTCATGATTACTCCGGAACCGTACATGATAAAAAATTTTGAGGTCCAGATCTGAAAACTAGAAACTTGAGGCTACAATTTACTTTTTTTAGATTTTTTATACGACCATTTTTCACCGAGTTACAGCATGTTGAAAATCACCTAAAAATTTCGGATTTTTTTTCTATCCCTTAATTTCTGTGACCAGTGTATTTTCAATTTTATCCAGTGAATAAGAGAAAATTCTTGACATTTTAAGAGTTGTTTTATCACTTTTATTCAATGACATAAATATTCAATGAAGACAACTAAAAAATTAGGCTGTCAAATTTTCATTAACTGCCGACATTTTTAAACAAACGATAGTAAATAAATAGTGAATAAAACATTAGTAGTTTATCTATCGAGTGTGATCGTCTTAGACTCGATTGTACTAGATAAATACATTAGTTTTTGTGACAGATATTTGAAATTTACTACATTTAGTGCCTATAAATCCCGGGTCAAAAAATTAGATCTGTTTTAAAATAAATGATAAATTCAAATGTTTTTCCTTTAATTCAAGTTTATAAATCGTATTTATTTTATATAAAAATTTAATCTGTTTTTGCCCGTACTATTCCTTATTCAGGCCAATATCAGACTTATTTTCGAATGATATTTAGTCTGTTTTAAATCACGTTTAGACTAAAAACAGACTTTTTTATTATAATTCTTGGTCTGTGTTCAATTGTTTTTAAGGACAAATACAGGACTTTTTATAAATATAAATAATAATAATAATAATCATCTAGATTTATTAATTTATTTTATTTTTCTTGGTATTTAAAACATGCTAATGCGCTTCCATAATAAGATGCCACACAGAGAAAATGTTGGCTCGAAACCTACCAATTTTTACAATGCTGTCGACTAAACTTGAAACAGGGAGTAAAGCATCCAAAAAATTAAAGTAGCAGGTCGAAAACAGCTTAAAATTTTCATAAAAGATCAAACTCAGATCAAATAGTCCAATCAGACCAAAATCAGGTCAAATTTTCCAGTCCGGATAGACCAAAAACAGATTAAAATTTTTATCGAAGTTAAATAACAGACCAAGTAGTCCAAATACAGTCCAGTTAGACTAAAATCAGATCAAATTTTTCGACCCGGGTTCTTACGCGTAATAAGTAATGTGATACAGTATAATCATTTTTTGTAAGAGCACGATAATTTTTTGGATGCTTTACTCCCTGTTTCAAGTTTAGTCGACAGCATTGTAAAAATTGGTAGGTTTCGAGCCAACATTTTCTCTGTGTGACATATTATGGAAGCGCATTAGCATATTTTAAATAAAACATTGAACTACTTCCGCTGCTGCTTATAGCACCGGTGACTTCCCTCTACTACATATATACATATATCGCGTGCTTAAAGGTAAAAGGGCTAATACCTAAGGGTTCATAGGGATTTAGGGTGAAAGGGCGTATAAAAAAATTTTTTTTTGCCATTCGGTTTGAAATTGTCTGAAACGTAAAAATCTGTGAAAAAAAAAGTTGGTATCCTAAAGTTGAAAGGGCGTATCTCAAGACATACGCCCTTTCACCTTTAAGAAAAGTACAACTTAAAGGTAAAAGGGCGCATAAAAAAAAATTTTATTTTTTATACCAAATGTTGAATAACGCGTTACTAGAACCAAAAGGGCGTATAAAAAAAATTTTTGTCGCTCCAATCAATGTGAAAATGTTGAAAACATTAAAATCTACGGAAAAAACGAAAAAAAAAATTTTTTTGAGTTTACTCCTTAAGAATCGATTTTCATAAAAGGAGCCCGGTATGGAAAAAATATGAGGTGTAAAATCTACTGATGGGAATTTCCGTAACGCGTTCGGTGCGCAGCTTAGTCTGCGCACCTTTCACTTTTCAGGCGTGAGAGTGTAGGGTATCCTACGGGGCAGCGTACGAATGCAATGTATGTATACAATATACCTATATACACATATACAATATATATAGGTATATAATATATACTCTACAGCGTCTTTAAATGATAAATATATTTATAGTATATCAGTCGTACTCTAATGATACGAACAGTGAGCATTATTCTTTTGTATTCTCAAGTGTTTTTTTTAATTTTAAGCTATAACTGATTTCATATTCTTGTTAGGCATTTTATGATTACTTTTCAAATTTTTTCATGCTATTTTATAAACTCTATAATCCTTTTGTAAACAAATGGATTAATGAAATATTTTTGGAAAATTTTTGTTCTCCATATTGTTAGCGTGAGGAAATAATAATTTAAAGAAAAAATTTTTTTCTTAAAAACGCATTTATAATTTTTAAAAATAAATGCGTGTTGTTAGAGAACTATAACAGATAAACGTTAGGTTTAAAATTTATAAGAAATCTTAACTCATACTGTATAACAACGACTCGAAGGTCGAAAACTGTATGTGCAATAGTTAAAGCAATTTGTTTGTTGACAAATTGAGTCAATGTTTGGACTTGGTCGTACTCCAAAATCCAGATGATTTTTAAAAATTGAAAAAATTTGTATTTGCCATATTGTTGCAGGTTGCTGTTTTTGTAATTTTTTTGTGTTCTAAAAAAAATTAAAATAAAAAAAAAAATTGTTAAACATACAAATGAATAAATTGTTGACAAAAAAAATTTTGTTTGTCATGATGTTTAGAAATGCAAATTATGATTAAAAAAAAAACGATTCCTTAATGATTTATTTAAATAATCAAAATATGAAAAAAAACGATTATAAACAATAAGATATTGTTTTCAAGAAAAATTTTTTTTTTTAAATCATTATTTCCTTACGCTAACGATATAGTGAAAAAAAATTAAAAAAAAAAAAAATTATTTAACATACATTATTTTAATTTTTAATTTTTTTGTTAGTTCAAAAATTAATAATTAATGAAATCAAAATATTGTATGAACTTTCATACTGTCATCTTGTTGAGTATGTTTATAAAAAAGGGCTTCAAGAAACAAAAAATTTATAGATTAATTATTTAAACTTTTATACCGCCTTTTATGACAATACAAACCCGTAAAAAAAATGTTGATTAAAAATTGAGTAACTTTTTGAAAAATGGTGATGCAACTTTTATTACCGCGAAATAATATATTTTGAAGTGTCTAAATGACACCAGAATGTTTTCAAATTTTTCAATTGATATTTAATTGCAAAAAAAAATTATTAATAGAGTCAAGAACTTTTTTACTCAAATTTTCTGCTCTTTCAGAAACTTTTTTAATATTTGAGATATCACTTATACTTTTTGAGATTTTGCCAAAAAGCTGGACGGCTAATTTTTTTAGGGGTTTTTTGTTCATAACAATTGTATTTTTATTTTTCCGAAAAAAAATCCAAAAAAATTCTTTTTCTAGACGCCATTACGGATCGTTTAAGCCATCAACTATATTTTTAGGAGACCTGTAACTATTTTTCACAGGAACTCAACTTTTCGTCTAGAGTAAAATACAATAAAAATACATTATTTAGGTATCGTCATTGATTTGTTTAGTTACCATTTGAAATAGTATTAATCTTTTTCTTAGACTAGTAAGCCCTTATTTCTGTGCCTATTTAGACAGTCGATCTGAAGGAGTAAACTCCAATCGTGCGTCGGAGCTGACACACACACTTTTTTCTATTTATTTCAGCTACCCTTCATTAATACTTTTACACAATCATTATTACTAAAATACTTAATCAAATAAATCCATTCAATCGGTCGGCACTTGAGTAAAGTCCAATGAATAAATGATGGCACCAAATCTCCGCGTTTCCCTTCACATTTTTCCAGGCTTAGGACTGGCAGCAGACGAAAATAGTAAGCTGGCATGTTTAAAAACGCGAAATACTAGCTAATAGCATTTCTTTTCAATTTCTTTGCGCAGTGTTTTTAATTTTCCATCTCTATATAGGACTATTTATAAAATTTACACAATTTTAAAAATATTCAAATATTACCTCGAGTAACTTTTTTTTGTTCTCCTCATAATTCTTCGTAAATGAACCGGTAATAATTGCTTATTTTTATCTTGTTCAAACACTATTTTAACATCTACAACTTCAACATCAGACCAAGTATTATTAATTGTATCAAAAAATTTCATTTGAACTTCTCGAATGGTTTCATATATTGTACCATTAATTGTTTGAGGTTCAACGTCTTTTAAGTTAATTTCATAATTTTGGAATGTTGAGATTGTAGGCGGTAAAATATTGTTGTATAAATTTAAATAAAAATGTCTATGATTTTCTATGGAGGAATTGTAATAATGTTTTGACCAAAATTTTTGGTACTTACTTTTTACCGAATCGTACTCCTCCATTCTTTTGTTATATTTTTCCATTGTGATATAAAAAAATAAAATCAGTTTAGAATTATATCACAAAAGGCATTTATATAATTTAATGAAAGCGGTGTAATTTCACGATGTAAGTTACAAGGCACGTTGTATACTGGAACTAGTGATAGCGTTCTCTTCAGTTAGCATGCGCTTCCCATACCCCCCATCATTAAGGTAGTTCCAGCGTGGTATACTACAGTCAGAGTATTTACTATACACTGAAAAATATAATCGCTAGCTGCTAGCGATTTTTTTCTTTAGCAGCTAGCGATTTTTAATCGTTAGCTGCAAGCGATTATTTCGCTAGCGGCTAGCGATTTTTTCTTTGGCAGGGAGCGATTAAAAATACTGTTATTATCATTGAAATAAATTTATAAATATACATATTCATATATGTATATATAGACTTTTTTTCAACCTCAAAGTGTCCTGAAAAAACCCTGAAAATTACAAATCGCTATGGCACGCCGTTTTACTATTTAATGTTAACAAATAAATTAGAGAAAAAATAAATTGTCATAAAAAAATTGAAATAATTTTAATCGAGGCATAATTGAAATGCGACACATTAATTTTATTATCATGCATAATTTTTATTAAAAATAATTATTATCTCCTGACATAATAATAATCTGGTTATTTTTAATTATGTTCTGACATAAATATTTTTGATTATTTAAAATTATGGTGCCACATAATAAAAATGAATTACATTATCATTATGTGTTTAGATAATTTTAATCATGATATATTATTATGTACTGACATAATTGTAATGAGTTCTATTAAAATTATGATCTCCATACTAAAAATATGTTGAATTTAAACTATACTATCCTATAAAAATAATTGGAAGATTTTGAGTTATGAGAGCTAATAATATATTAATTTTTTAGATATTTAGGCATGCTGAATTAAAATTATGTACATAATGGAAATGCGAGAATTAAAATTATGTACATAATAAAAATTCAGAATTAAAATTATGTACATAATGGAAATGCGAGAATTAAAATTATGTACATAATAAAAATTCAGAATTAAAATTATGTACATAATGAAAATGCGAGAATTAAAATTATGTACATAATGAAAATTCGGAATTAAAATTATGTACATAATGAAAATTTGGATTTAAGATTATGTACATAATAAAAATTCGGAATTAAAATTATGTACATAATAAAAATGCAAGAATTAAAATTATGTACATAATGGAAATTCGGAATTAAAATTATGTACATAATGATAATTCGGAATTAAAATTATGTACATAATGAAAATGGTAGAATTAAAATTATGTACATAATGAAAATGTATGGCACGCCGTTTTACTATTTATTGCCATAAAATTTTTCATCTAAATAAAAAATAATTCTATTTTTAAAATTTGAAGAAATATTTTAAATTATATTTTTTTTTATGTGGGGACATAATAAAATTTATATATTATTATGTCCCGACATAAAATTAAATCAAAATGCATAGTAGGAGATACAAAATATTCTAAGTTATCATTATGTTCAGAGATAAATTTAATTATTTATTATTATGTCGGGACATAATAATATATAAATTTTATTATGTCCCCACATAAAAAAAAACATTGTATTATAATTATGTGTAGACTAAATATCTATTCGGTTCACCAAACTTTTCGACAATAGAAATAATTAAAATTATGCTAGTACATAATAATAAATCGAACATTAAAATTTCTTTCCCTACATAAACGAAATGGTTTAATTTTATTATGCGTTAATATAAAAAAAAATTAATGAATAAATATGGCACGCCGTTTTACTATTTAATGTTAACAAATAAATTAGAGAAAAAATAAATTGTCATAAAAAAATTGAAATAATTTTAATCGAGGCATAATTGAAATGCGACACATTAATTTTATTATCATGCATAATTTTTACTAAAAATAATAATTATCTCCTGACATAATAATAATCTGGTCATTTATAATTATGTTCTGACATAAATATTTTTAATTATTTAAAATTATGGTGCCACATAATAAAAATGAATTACATTATCATTATGTGTTTAGATAATTTTAGTCATGATATATTATTATGTACTGACATAATTGTAATGAGTTCTATTAAAATTATGATATTCATACTAAAAATATGTTGAATTTAAACTATACTATCCTATAAAAATAATTGGAAGATTTTGAATTATGAGAGCTAATAATATATTAATTTTTTAGATATTCAGGCATTCTGAATTAAAATTATGTACATAATGAAAATTCAGAATTAAAATTATGTACATGATGGAAATTCGGAATTAAATTTATGTACATAATGAAAATGGTAGAATTGAAATTATGTACATAATGAAAATGGTAGAATTAAAATTATGTACATAATGAAAATTCGGAATTAAAATTATGTACATAATTAAAATTCGGAATTAAAATTATGTACATAATAAAAATACGAGAATTAAAATTATGTACATAATAAAAATGCAAGAATTAAAATTATGTACATAATAAAAATGCAAGAATTAAAATTATGTACATAATGGAAATTCGGAATTAAAATTATGTACATAATGAAAATGGTAGAATTGAAATTATGTACATAATGAAAATGGTAGAATTAAAATTATGTACATAATGAAAATGCGAGAATTAAAATTATGTACATAATGAAAATTCGGATTTAAAATTATATTCACAATAAAAGCTGTGTATATGGGTCAGTATCTGTATGTGTACAAGCGTGAGCGTGTTTTGAGTACATGTAGCGTGAAAAACTAATCATAGGGGGGCTTACATAGCTATTTATAGAACATGTATGGTCTTATATGGTTCGTATAGAACTATACATAGGTACATCTGGCTACCCTGGTAGGAAGGGACCATTGGACAAGGCTCGGACCAGGCATTGGCTGGTCGTCATGCCAGAGTTCCGAGCCTTAGCGCAAGCCTTAGCGCAAGCCTTAGTCAAGCCTTTGCTGAACCATTGGGTAAGCACTGGTCTAGAACAGGGCTAAGCTGCTACTCTGGTCGTCCTTACAAAGGGCGCCACTGGAAGTAATAACGGCCTCCCAGAGCCGGATCTTAGATCATCAGGGTCGGTGTAAAATTGATTTGTAAGAGAAGGAAGAGGAAGGATAATTTACAATTAATTAATTCATTTCACAATTAATAATTTTAATCTTTATTTATTCAACCTTGACAATATTTATTTAAACCTTTATTTTATAAACCTTATTACCTTTTTAAATCTTAGAAACTTTATTACCTAATGTCAACTACCTTTGACTATATCACACACACACTCACACTGAGTCCCCTGGACTATAATACACATACTCGACTTAACTCTATTTTCCACGCGGTCGACAAGACCCTCTACGTGGCTAACATTTTCCCGCGCGGTCCCCTGGACCCTCTACGCGATATAACTTCTTTGCAACAAATTCACACGGTCCCCTGGACCTTCTACGTGATATAACCTTATTTACGCATCCATAAATTTCCTAAGTACACTATCTACACTCACACACTTTACAACATAAAATTCCATTATACCTTTTTTCTGATTTAAATTAATTCCCATATAATTAATTACTACACTTTAAAATCACTATCAATTAATCACAACTAATTTTATAACAGGGCTATGCTGCTACTCTGGTCGTCCTTTTTAAGGGCACCACTGGAAGTAATAACGGCCTCCCAGAGCCGGATCTTGGATCGTCAGGGTCGTTGAAAAATTGATTTGTAAGAGAAGGAAGAGGAAGGATAATTTATAATTAATTTCTTTATTTCACAATTAACAATTTTAACCTTTATTTATTCAAACCTTGACAATATTTGTTGAAACCTTTATTTTATAAACTTTATTACCTTTATTTTATAAACCTTATTACCCAATGTCAAATACCTTTGACTATCTTAAAACCATAATTAATAAGGCCAACTACCTTTGGCTATAACACACACACACACACACTCACACTGAGTCCCCTGAACTATAATACACACACACGACTTAATACTTTCCACGCGGTCGACAAGACCCTATACGTGGCTAATATTTTCCCTGCGCGGTCCCCTGGACCCTCTACGCAATATAAAACCTTAATTAATTAATTCACGCGGTCCCCTGGACCCTCTACGTGATTACAAAACCTTAATAACTATTTCACGCGGTCACCATGACCCTCTACGTGATAAAACCTTATTCACTTATCTATAATTTCCAAAATTACACTGTCCACTTTCACACACTTTACAATATAAAATTCCATTACCTATTTTCTAACTAAAATTAATTCCCATATAATTAATTACTACACTTTAAATCCACTAATCAATTAACAACTAATTATTTATAACCACTGTCACTTTCTTTATGAATTTAATCAATCACTTTGTTAAGACGGTTTTAGGATTTATTTTATTTTACCGCTTAACATTAAATTCACCGACTCTATATCCAATACTCAAAACTTGAACACGTTTTACTTTACGACACCTTTAACGTTTATATTTTATTAATTGATTTTATTTAATTACTTAAATTAATTATAATTAATTTATCCTATTATTAGTGACTAGATAATTCTGACTAAATTGCAATTGCTTTTCCGGCGAATGCCTTACGCAACCTGCCTGGAAAATTCCAGAAGAATTTTCCGGCAATGCTTTATACAACCTGCCTGGAAATAACAAAGCTAATTATGTTGAGACCGATTTTCGATTGAATATTACACGAAAATAGACACGACAATACTTCACGGACACGACGTTTAACTGCGTATTTGATTAATAAATATTCTGGGAATATTCTATAAAATACCTATTACGATTTTCGTTGATTCTTACACCGTCGGTTGTCCAGTATTAGTTGTCCTGGTCCGGTATTTGTCCTGGTTCGTGTAGTTGTCCTGGTCCGTGTAGTTTGTTCCGTGGTTACTTGGTCATCCCGGCTCTATCCTTCCTGGTTGTAACTTTGGGCGTCTAGATGGTTGCCCGATCCTATGGACTCTGTCCTGAACGTCTGTTCAGTCTGGTCGTTCCGGTCACTACTCTTTTATTCGCTGTTGTCTTGTAGTTTTATTAATTTCGCTCGATTATTTTCGGCAATGATCGGAAAGCTCCTCCCTTATTTAATTATGATTGGGCCTAGTGTGAAAGTATTTTCAATTAGCGCGCCCGGTGACAAGTCGAAAAACTTAATCGAATGCTCAATTGGGGTAGCAGGTAAGGTAGGTGGCCATCAGTGATAAATCACGATTTTGGTCAATAGAATTACCCAATTTACCCTGTTACAGGTCCAAAACTTGAATGATGTCCATGTTCCAAGCCTTGAAAAACAAAATTTCAACTCTTGGCCTAGGCTTGGGAAACAAAAAATCAAGCCTCGGCCAAACCTCGGGGAGTAAAAAATCTAAGGCTCACCCAATGCTCTATCTCGAATATTATCATTTAAATTAATAAATATAATTAATAAAAAAGTTTGATCACACTTTTGTCGACATTACACTGGAGTGTAATTAACTAATTACTGAATTAATGGGAAATAACGAATAAAATTATTCGGGGGCTACCGCGGTTCGAACTGAGATCCTTCTGATTACTAGGCCGGGACGCTATCCACTGTGCTAAATTTGATGTTCCGATAATCATGAGTTTTTTGTTTGTTAATTATTTAAATATAATTTAATCTAGAAATACTAGATATACGTATATTTTTTATTTATTTATGAATTTGTAATTTTATGATTTGATCTAAATGAATAAATTTAGAATAAGATCAAGTAGCACTACTATATTCTTTATTAAAGTTTACCATTGTCACGATCGGAGAGAGTGAAGGCGACGGGCGAAGGGTTATATTTAATTAATTATTTAGTAAAACTACCCAAAATATTTATTCTATTACTCAACCAAGGAGCCTAATAGGACCGTCACGTGGCTAGTGTGAGAATGTTTAATATTTGGCAAGTTTTTGTATACTAAATAAGTCTATTTCGTACCGAGCGGAAGTACGATAGACAATCCCGATCGTTGACCTGCGTGGCTTTTAGGGTAGGTCAGGGATTTTAAAGCGAGAGGGAAGCAGGTAGGTGAATATGGGCCCTCGAGAAGTCCCTGTTCCTTTACGTCTGTCTCTTACTGTACCCGTTAACTTATGAATGTTAGAGTGAGAGGTATAAATAAGAGAAAGATATTTTTGATTAAAAAAAAGAAAGAATCTGTATATTCTGGTATAAAACTATAATAAGGTTTACATTGGGTATGTTATAGGTTTAACAATATGTATATATATATTTTGACTTACCACTCAGCTGGAGGTGGTTTACAAATTTGCGCTGATCACACTCTCTCTCAATTCACCGATTTGAATTTATGATCGCGAAATTGTTTTATTTAATTCGCTGGAACACTGCACTGTGGCGTCGTGATTTTACCTCAGCGGAATTACTGCACCATCCGGACTCGGAGCTACTGGGGTGCCAAGCGGATACACTCCCCTATCTACCGAATACGAATGCGGATATTGAAATTTGTTTTTAGGATTACGATCTAGGAGTCTGGATTCCTAGGCTATAGACCGTCACGAGACCGATGATCCTGATTTAGGTGAGTCGAATCGACCGTGATTTTTACGAGTTTCTAAAATTTAAGTATTTGGCCAAGGAGTCCGATTGCCCTAAGCGTTGGACCGTCACGTGGACAACGATTAAAATTTTACCTCTGATTCGCGGTACTAACGGACTTAAGCCGTTAGAACTAATCGGTACTTTGTTAAAGTCTGGAGAGCTTCGGAGAGATTATTTTTGATCGACTCGAGATCCGGCAGAGTTTAATTCTGATTAGCGATTGACTGCCTTCGTTAGATTTTCGGCAGTTTATATACTCTAGTTTTGATGGGAAAGTCATAGATTTTTGGTACAATCATTGGGTCCATCTCATTAACATAATGAGTAAGTACACGATTCCGGGAATAACTTTCTAAAAATTTAGAAAAGTCCATATATGGACATCGGGTGATATCGTTTTTGTCAACAACAACGGATGAGTAAGTGCTCTAATAGAAAAACAAATGGCTAAGTGCGTAGATTCGATTCGTCACAGCATGGGAACGTATGCAGTGATTTCGAAATATGTAAATTAGATGGTCGCAAAATTTTTATGACCGTTGAGTCAATTAGAGGTCCGGTGCACACGTGCAGGTGTCCCGTTAAGTCGCAGCTATACATACTTTGGGTACTACGCCCGTAAGCACACATACATACATACTCTCTTATAAATGTGTTGTGAATAGGTGTACGCAGGTAAGTGTGGATGCAAGATGAGTATACGGCTAGACGACATAATTGGGTTTGAGCATAGGCTCTGCCCTTTTGATGGAGAGAAAAAGAGAAAGGTATATTGTCATATCGGTCGATCTCTGTTTTCTTACTCATCGTGCATGCACTTACATAGGTACCTGAGAAGATCTCAACGCAAAGATTTTGGGTGTGGCTTTGTCTACTGTTTCAATAAAGTGAAAAATTTTGGAAAAATTAATTAAATGGTTAAATCGCGATCCATATGTAACGATTGTTACACCATTTATGTTACCTAAAGTTTTGAACATAGCAATAACTAATTAAATCAAAATTATTGTATATCAAATAATTTTCCTTTTTAGAAAATTTCAACTCTTGATATTAATCGCATACTCGGTAGACCGTTATGCCTTGGTCTTCTCTATATAAAAATACATAGATAATGTAAAGTGGCTAATTTTAATATTAAATAAAAATTTAACCCAGACTGAGGTGTTATGTCCGCCGCTTAGATTTAAATTACTTATCCGGGATTTCTCCCTTTGGTAGCGATAGAAAAATTTAACGAGCGATTTGGAGGATGCGGACAACAGTAAAGAATACGAGGAAGGTTTTCACTTCCTATATTTATTATTTAATGTGGGTTTTTCGAAGAGTACGAACCCAAACGCCTTCGAGCTTGATCACGTTGCATTTATAAATCGATCAATAGAGAGAAAATGTTTTAAATGTCTCTCACTTACCTTTAGATGATTCTTTCTTCTAACACGGCAGGTTTTTATCCCTCCAGAACTTTGCAGCTCACTCGGCCTCCTCCTGTGTGGATTTGGTTGAATAGGCGCGGCTGGGGTTGTAGGATAAAATCTTATGTGCTACTTTCGAATGAAACTCTGAAGATTGAAGTTATGATCTCTAGTCTTTTTATTAAGCTTTTCAATTACAATATTTTTTAATTGAACTTCACTTATACACTATACTTTTCACAAATTTTTAGAATACAATTTTATTGTATTATGCGTCTTTATTGGGCCCGAAGGCTATTATGCGCAGAACTGAATCGATTCGAGATTGGATTACAATTTATTTTTATGTTGTATCACTATTCAATCGAACCGAATTTTTAATAGTTGTTTGAGAATTTTTAATAAATAATTTGGATTCAGTTACTGACTTTTCAACGCAAAGGCGGATTCCTGCAATAACTGAATTTAATAGAATTTTAATTTAAAGATCTTACTGACTTTTCAACGCAAACGCGGATTCCTGCAGTAAGATTAAATGATTTTTATATAGATTTTTAGTTTAAATATTCCCCATTGACTTTTCGACGCAAACGCGGATTCCTGCAATAGGGTTCTTATTAAAAAGATAAAATTTCTCTTATTGACTTTTCGACGCAAACGCGGATTCCTGCAATAAGATTCACGAAATTTTCGCGGTTTCGTTATTCGCGGTCCGTAGGGCTCAAGATCATGAGATCTGATAGTCAACTAAGGCCCTGAGCCATGGTGCTCAGGCTATTTAAAAACTTTGATTGATGTTTGATGGGAGTAATTAAATTGTTGTCATTCGTGGAAAATGACGACAAGTTTTTATTTATTCGTCAATCGTTATTGCAAAAATCGTCGCGCTACTTTTACACGCATAAGTGATGGTAAAACTGACGCTGCGTTTTCGCGTGCTTTTGTAAAGAGGAGTTTCATAAATTTATTTATGAAATAAAATAAATTTAATAAAAAAAATTTATTAGACATAACAGAGGAATTGGCCAATGGTCAGCTGCCAAGGCTCGGCTTGACAAAAATTAAACTATCGGGCCCAGCCTCGGCCGATCCTTGGGCCAATGGTCACTACCAAAGGCTCAGCTTAACTTAATGAAACCATTGGACCAAGCCCCGGCCGAGGCTTAGGCCAATGGTCAGCTGCCGAAGCTTGGCAAGTGACAACAGGGCCAGGCTCGGCCCATAGTTAGCCTTGGCGATTCCTACCTTGGGTAACTTATGTGATATTTGGATATAAAGAACTCGTATTAAGTTTTGCTGATGGAGTCAAAATATAATTGATGAATCGTTCAAATAATTGATGATTTAATTCTTTTATTCAACCTCGTCCAAATTCCTGAGATTAAAAATGATTTATTTATATCAATTCATATTTACCATAAGATAGTAACTGTAAATAATTTGTCGTATTAAATTTTGACGTACAGCTGAAATTTTGAATTTTAATTATTTAAAGTTCATCTATCTTTGTAAATATTAATTTTAGAGATTTGATTAATGTTAAATTTTTGTAGAAAAATAAATTTCCCACAAAAAATGTTCGATACTATTTTTCTTGTAAGTCAACCGTTTACTAGTTAACATAAAAAAACCACCAATTTGATAGGAAATTAGACTTTCAAGGCTTCCACACGGGCTGTAGGAGAAAGTACTGCTGGGCACATACAGGCTTTTTCAAAGAACATACAATTTTCTTTAACTAAAACTTTGAAACAATAAGATTCGTTAATACGGGACTGAGTTTTATTCATTAAAATTAAACAAATCGAGAATTACATGCTTTTAGCATCGAAAAAATTTAACGACGTTGTTCCGGTTCTTAAAATTGATATTAAGAGCTCAAAATTAGACTGAATTTTTATCTGGGCGTTATCGGGTTAACCTAATTTCAAATAAGGTCCCCATCAGGGTATCCTGACGAGGATCCTGATATGGATGTAACGCTTGAGACTCATGAGGTCCTTATCGGGATTGCCTTATCAGGACCTTACCAGGATATCCTCATCACGTCCTTATCAGGTCCTTACCAGGATATCCTCATCAAATCCTTATCAGGATTACCTTATTAGTAATTATTTTTAAAAAAATATTAAATTGCAAAAAAAAAATAAGAGAATTTTAATTCGATCGAGAATGTTATCTATCGTATTGAGAGCATTAATTAGAGGAAGTAAACATATTTTTTATTGATGAAAAAATTCCGATGACTGCTAGGCTCAAACATGCGTCCTTTCGATTCAGAGTCCTCGATGCTATCCACTGCGCTGGCATACACATGTGATTTTGAAAGTGTAAATATAATATTCATTATGATGTCAAAGAATAACTGATGAAGAAGTAAAAAATCTGTGCTGCAATGATTGACATGATTTTTATATAATATTCTTTTGTACTTTGTTTAATTTTTAGCCGGTAAATGGAATATTTAAAGGGATGAGATAACTTATTTTTGAATAAGGATATCCTGACGAGGTCCTGATCAGGAACTCGCCAGGTTGGCCCGATGGCAAATAACTTTTTTTTGAATAGCGATATCCAGATGAGGCCCTGATCAGGAACTTGTCAGGTTGACCCAATGGCAAATAACTTTTTTTTGAATAGGGATATCCTGATGAGACCCTGATCAGGAGCTTGTCAGGTTGACCCGATGGCAAATAACTTTTTTTTTGAATAGGGATATCCTGATGAGGTCCTGACAAGAAACTTGTCAGGTTTGCCCTAATAAGGCAAACCTTATATTAACCTGATAAGGTCCTTAATTATGGTACTGCAGGCAAATCAGGAAGAAATTCTAGCCGGGATAGAACAAGATTTTTAATGGAGAACGAAAAAAAAAATGTCCGTTTCAAACAGAGCATCCTAGTAATTATACATTATTGTATTAAAACTAGTGTGATTTTTCAAAATTACTGTAGAAATTTATATAATTTCATAACATTTTAATACACGTTTGTATCGTCCCGGGAAAAAAAATCGGTCTGTCAGTTGACCCTGCGGGCCAGCCCCAAAACTTCCCGCTGTTTTTGAGCTCAAGAACCTCGAAAACATTATTGTAAATACATTTTCGAGCTCGAAAATACGTTTGTATGCTGTTGTTTTCGAAAAAAAAACGTTTTTCACCATTTTTTCTCCAACGATATCACTCAAACTAATAAACCGATTGAGGTGGCAATCGATGCGTTTTATCAATTTCTAAAGATGATCAAATTTTGAATTCGATTTATCGAGTCGTTTTTAAAATATTTCAGAAAAAATAATAAAATTTTTTTTTTTTAATTCTTTCGACAACGGTTTCTCTTGAACGAATGAACCGATTATGATGGTTGACGTGGCATTCAACGCGGCTTGTCAATATCTTGAAGCTTTAAGAAATTGAGCTTGATCAGTAGGGCTCGTTCAGAGACATTCCAAAAATAAAACTTTTTTAAAAATGTTTTTTTTGATAACTTTTAATGTGCTCAAGGGATTGATCCCAAAATCGTCTGGGCTCTAGAGCTTTATAAGCCGCTTCGAATGCCACGTCGACCATCAAAATCGGTTCATTCGTTCAAGAGAAACCGTTGTCGAAAGAATTTAAAAAAAAAAAAAATTTTTTTTATTTTTTTTGAAATATCTCAAAATCGACTCGATAAATCGAATTCAAAATTTGATCAGCTTCAGAACTTAATAAAACGGGTCGATTGCGACATCAACCGTCACAATCGGTTTATTTGTTTGAGAGATATCGTTGGAGAAAAAATGGTAAGAAACTATTTTTTTCGAAAAGAACGCCATACAAAAGTATTTTCAAGCTCGAAGAGCTCTGTTAGACTATGCGAGATATTTTGTACTTATTCATTTTACTATAACCACTTGGTTTTATGAAATATAAAGAGCTATTAAATAAATACTTTCGATTAAGAAAAAAAATAATAATTTCGTATTATTTTTATTATATTACATAATTTTTAAAAATAAAATTTATTAAATTTAATTGATTATTTATCAAAAACCCAGTTGAATTGTCTTGCTCTACCACCAATATTAAAAATAACATTTTTTATGAAAATTCATGAGTTATTTCTTACTTAAATTAATTTTTATAACTAAAATTATAAAATTACGGTTGTTGATTGCAAATAACAACGAACTAAAAAATATTTCAATTATTAGTTGTAAATAATTTTAATCACAATATTATAATATTTATTGTTTAAAACTTATTTCAATTCAAAAATAAATAATTATTAATTTAAAAAACCATAATAATGAGTTAATTGAATAATTAATAAAAAACGTGGGTTAACCAATTCTGGCCCAAGGATGGGGAAACTATAGGTATAGCCGAACTTGGATAATCCTACCTTGGCCCAAATCTGGCTTGCCATTGAATGATCAAGGCAGGGGAACCTAGTCTTGACCGAAGCTCGGGTAATGATTGGACCCAAGAATGGGCGAATATAGACGTGCCAAAGCTAGGTTCCCCAGTGCTGAGCCAAGGAGGGCCCCTTCGTTCAACTCTAGGCTAGGTCATTCAGTCTTGGTCCATGTTAGGGTTACCATTCAACGGCCATGGTTAGGTTTCGCAAACTTGGCCCAAGTTAGGATGACTCTAGGCTTGGCCAAGGCTAGGTTATCCAGTCTTGGCCCATGTTAGGGTTACCATCCAACGGCCGAGGTTAGGTTACGCAAACTTGGCCCAAGTTACGGTGACTCTAGGCTTGGCCAAAGCTAGATTAATCAGTCTTGGCTCAAGCCTGGGTAATCATTGGAATGGCCAAGACTAATTACCCAGTTATGGCCCGGGCATAAGACAGTATAGGTTTGCCAAGATGGGCTTCCCAATAATGTCCCAGGCATGGCCCCGTCGTTCAACTCTGGGGCTTCCTGTATGGATATACATTGCCATAAAAGACGCATACATAGACCATACATGCCTATATGCTGTGAGTTACCATGTACAGAACATATATGCTCCATAGATACTTCCTACATGCCTATATATGCGCTATACATGGACATGTATATCAGTTTTTTTACGGGTATGCATCATGAAAACTAAGAATATTAATATTATGAACATGATAAAAAAGGTAGAATTAAAATTATGTATATAATGAAAATGTATAGAATTAAAATTATGTACATAATAAAAATGGTAGAATTTTCATTATGTACATAATGAAAATTCTAGAATTAAAATTATGTACATAATGAAAATGGTAGATATAAAATTATGTACATAATGAAAATTCTAGAATTAAAATTATGTACATAATGAAAATTCTAGAATTAAAATTATGTACATAATGAAAATTCTAGAATTAAAATTATGTACATAATGAAAATTCTAGAATTAAAATTATGTACATAATGAAAAAGGTAGAATTAAAATTATGTACATAATGAAAATGGTAGAATTAAAATTATGTACATAATGAAAATTCTAGAAATAAAATTATGTACATAATTAAAATTCTAGAATTAAAATTATGTACATAATGAAAATGCTAGATTTAAAATTATCTACATAATAAAAATGTAATAATTAAATTTATATTCTATCATAATATTTATATATCTAATTATTATTATGTAGCACAATAATTTTTATTAGCTTAGTTATTTTTATGCCATTGGAAAATTTTTAGTTGGAATTAAAATTATGTTGGAAGATAATAAAAATTCGTCCGTGACAATAAAAATTATGTTAGTACATAATAAAAATTTTTAAATTTAAATTATGACTGTACATAATATTATTCTCAATTAAAATTATGAGCTGTGACATAAAGTTTTTTCATTAATTTTTTATTATATCAACGCATAATAAAATTAAACCATTTCGTTTATGTAGGGAAGAAATTTTAATGTTCGAGTTATTATTATGTACTAGCATAATTTTAAATATTTCTATTGTCGAAAAGGTTGGTGAACCGAATAGATATTTAGTCTACACATAATTATAATACAATGTTTTTTTTTATGTGGGGACATAATAAAATTTATATATTATTATGTCCCGACATAATAATAAATAATTAAATTTATCTCTGAACATAATGATAACTTAGAATATTTTGTATCTCCTACTATGCATTTTGATTTAATTTTATGTTGGGACATAATAATATATAAATTTTATTATGTCCCCTCATAAAAAAAAATATAATTTAAAATATTTCTTCAAATTTTAAAAATAGAATTATTTTTTATTTAGATGGAAAATATTATGGCATCAAATAGTAAAACGGCGTGCCATAAATAAACTTTATGTCACAGCTCATAATTTTAATTGAGAATAATATGATGTACAGTCATAATTTAAATTTAAAAATTTTTATTATGTACTAACATAATTTTTATTGTCACGGACGAATTTTTATTATCTTCCAACATAATTTTAATTCCAACTAAAAATTTTCCAATGGCATAAAAATAACTAAGCTAATAAAAATTATTGTGCTACATAATAATAATTAGATATGTAAATATTATAGTAGAATATAAATATAATTATTACATTTTTATTATGTACATAATTTTAAATCTAGCATTTTCATTATGTACATAATTTTAATTCTAGAATTTTCATTATGTACATAATTTTAATTCTAGAATTTTCATTATGTACATAATTTTAATTATAGAATTTTCATTATGTACATAATTTGAATTCAAGAATTTTCATTATGTACATAATTTCAATTCTACCATTTTCATTATGTACATAATTTTAAATCTAGCATTTTCATTATGTACATAATTTTAATTCTACCATTTTCATTATGTACATAATTTTAATTCTAGAATTTTCATTATGTACATAATTTTAATTATAGAATTTTCATTATGTACATAATTTGAATTCAAGAATTTTCATTATGTACATAATTTCAATTCTACCATTTTCATTATGTACATAATTTCAATTCTACCATTTTCATTATGTACATAATTTTAATTCTACCATTTTCATTATGTACATAATTTTAATTTTAGAATTTTCATTATGTACATAATGAAAATTCTACCATTTTTATTATGTTCATAATATTAATATTCTTAGTTTTCATGATGCATACCCGTAAAAAAACTGATATACATGTCCATGTATAGCGCATATATAGGCATGTAGGAAGTATCTATGGAGCATATATGTTCTGTACATGGTAACTCACAGCATATAGACATGCATGGTCCATGTATGCTTCTTTTATGGCAATGTATACCCATACAGGAAGCCCCAGAGTTGAACGACGGGGCCATGCCTGGGACATTATTGGGAAGCCCATCTTGGCAACCTATACTGTCCCATGCCCGGGCCATAACTGGGTAATTAGTCTTGGCCATTCCAATGATTACCCAGGCTGGGGCCAAGACTGAATAACCTAGCTTTGGCCAAGCCTAGAGTCACCCTAACTTGGGCCAAGTTTGCGTAACCTAACCTCGGCCGTTGGATGGTAACCCTAACATGGGCCAAGACTGGATAACCTAGCCTTGGCCAAGCCTAGAGTCACCCTAACTTGGGCCAAGTTTGCGTAACCTAACCTCGGCCGTTGGATGGTAACCCTAACATAGGCCAAGACTGGATAACCTAGCCTTGGCCAAGCCTAGAGTCACCCTAACTTGGGCCAAGTTTGTGAAACCTAACCATGGCCGTTGAATGGTAACCCTAACATGGACCAAGACTGAATGACCTAGCCTTGGCCGTTGAGTGGTAAACCTAACACGGGCTTAGACTGAACAACCCATTTTTTATGAAAAGTCATTTTATAATATTTTCTTACATCCAGGTAATTTGTGTTGATTAGATTTGCCAGGAGAAAAGAAATTTATATAATTAAATAAAAAATAAAATTATATGTAAATTATTATGCATATCGGCCGAGAAAAAAAAAACTCACGTTCGTTCAGTACTCGAATCACGGACCTTGTGAAGGCCAGCCCACTGCACCCTATGCAGGAGCTGCCAGAGTTAAACGAAGGGGCCCTCCTTGGCTCAGCACTGGAGAACCTAGCTTTGGCACGTCTATATTGGCCCATTCTTGGGTCCAATCATTACCCGAGCTTAGGTCAAGACTAGGTTCCCCTGCCTTGATCATTCAATGGCAAGCCAGATTTGGGCCAAGGTAGGATTATCCAAGTTCGGCTATACCCATAGTTTCCCCATCCTTGGGCCAGAATTGGTTAACCCACGTTTTTTATTAATTATTCAATTAACTCATTATTATGGTTTTTTAAATTAATAATTATTTATTTTTGAATTGAAATAAGTTTTAATCAATAAATATTATAATATTGCGATTAAAATTATTTACAACTAATAATTGAAATATTTTTTAGTTCGTTGTTATTTGCAATCAACAACCGTAATTTTATAATTTTAGTTATAAAAATTAATTTAAGTAAGAAATAACTCATGAATTTTTATAAAAAATGTTATTTTTAATATTGGTGGTAGAGCAAGACAATTCAACTGGGTTCTTGATAAATAATCAATTAAATTTAATAAATTTTATTTTTAAAAATTATGTAATTATAATAAAAATAATACGAAATTATTATTTTTTTCTTAATCGAAAATATTTATTTAGTAGCTCTATATATTTCATAAAACCAAGTGGTTGTAGTAAAATGAACAAGTACAACATATAAAAGTTTCAGTTCAACATTAGTAGGTTCGTCCAGTAGCTACCGTTCAAACCTAGCGATCAGAAGGACGGCAGTTCGCGCCCAGAGCCCAGCAGAATTTTCACCGAGTTTTTTCACGTCATTTACCTCACTTAAATAGTTTAAACGTTAATGATCACAAACTCTATTAGGATAATAATAATAAAATTTTTTTTAAATTAAATTTATTTGTTTTGTCGATGCATGGGCCAAGTCTGGCAAGCAAGCATGGGCCAGGTCTGGTAAACAAGTATGGCTCAGATCTGGCCACCACGCATGGGCCAGCTCTGGCAATGATGCCTGGGCCAATGGTAACAACCAAGCCTGGCACCCTGTTATCATCCCAGACTTTTACCAAAGCTGGGCCCAAGCGGGTTTACAAGCATGGGCCAGAGATTGACAGCATTGCGCCAAGCGTGGCCCATATCTGGCCCCGTCGTATTTTCCTCTATGGGTAGACTTGTTAAAAAATTTTTCGTTGTCGATGGACTATTTATGCCGATATGTGGCTATATGTCGAACATATCCCTGGTTGGAAGGAACCATTGGCCAAAGCTTGGACCAAGCCTTGGTCCGTCGTCAGTCAATGCTCCTCGACTTAGAGCAAGGCTTGGGTCAAGCCTTGGCTGATCATTGGGCGAGCCATGGTTCAAGCCTTGGATGGTAGCCATGTTCCAAGCCTTGATAAACTAAAATATCAAGCCTCGGCCGAGTCTTGGAAAACGAAAAATTGAGCCTTGGCCAAGGCTTGGGAAACAAAAAATCAAGCCTCGGCCAAACCTCGGGGAGCAAAAATCTAAGGCTCACCCAATGCTCGATCTAAAATATCATTATTCAAATTATTAAATATAATTAAAAAAAAGTTTGATCAGACTTTTATCGACATTACATTGGAGTGTGATTAACTAATCACTGAATTACCGGGAAATAACGAATAAAATTATTTGGGGGCTACCGGGGTTCAAACTGAGATCCTTCTGGTTACTAGGCCAGGATGCTATCCACTGTGCTAAATCTGATGTTCAGATAATCCTGATTTTTTTGCTTATTAGTTATTCAAATACAAATTAATTCAGAAATATTAGATCGTAAAGATGAGGTGAAATGTAGTTTTATTTAATGAAGTTAAAATTGTCTGATGAGTAATGACATATATTTATTAATTTGTAATTTTACACTGTAAAAAATCCGGAGTGAATCCGGAGTGAATTCGGAGTGAAATTAAATCCGAATTCACTCCGCATTCACTCCGCCACTCGGAGTTCTGGAGTTTTGAAAAAAATCACTCCACATGCGGAGTGAATTGGGAGTTTTTTTTTAGCAGAGTAATCTCGGAGTGACGCGGATTTTATTTCACTCCCAATTCACTCCGGTCCGGAGTTTTAATACTTAAATAAATTTATATTAATTTATATTAAACTGCTAAACAATGTGTGTGTGTGTGTGTGTGTGTGTGTGTGTGCAAATGTGGGCTTGTGTGTACAATTATGTGCGTGTGAGTGTTTGAATGTGTGCGGGTGTGCAAATGTGTGCGTGCGTGTGTGTGCGAGTGCGCGTGTGTGCCTAAATATGTATGTGCGTATGTGTGCCTAAATATGTATGTGCGTATGTGTGTGCATATCAGCTGATCAATAATGAAATACGCGAATTTTTACTTCGATTTTATTGAGGGGAGTTATATTTTATTAATAACATTTTTAAAACTCCCCTCCGGAGTGAATTTCACTCCGAGGGGAGTGAATAATTCAAAATTCATTCACTCCGCATTCACTCCGGATTTTATCCGCATTCACTCCGCGAATTTTTTACAGTGTACGATTTGATATAAATGAATGAATTAAGAGTAAGATCAAGTAGCTCCACTATATTGTTTATTGAACTTTAACATTTATGTTAACTAAAGTTTTGTACATAGCAATAACAAATTAAATGAAAATTATTGTATATCAAATAATTTTCCTTTTTAGAAAATTTCAACTCTTGATATTAATCGTATACTCGGTGGACCGTTTTGCCCTGGTCTTCTCTATATACATATATATAGATACATGTAAAGTTGATAATTTTAATATTAAATAAAAATTTAAGCTAGGCTGAGGCATTGGCCAATGGTCAGCGGCCACCCGCATGGAAAAGCTACCCGAGTAGAATTAAAACTCATAGGTGGCCAGCCCGTAGCTAACAGATTTTAGTTATACCTCATCACTGCCTAATAGAATTGGCCAGCCATAACCTCACTATGTAACGCCATCTTAGCCGATGGCTGACTGATCAAAACAAGCCAGTGGATAGATTCAAACATATATCCAATAGCTAGGTTAAAACAATGAGGTAGTAAGTGTGCAATTATAAATAGCTAATCGCTGGCTAAAAAAAATGAGCTAATGACAAGATATGAAAAGTAGCCAGTGGCTAGCTAAAAAATATGAGTTCACGATGACTCGAAAATTGAAAAAAAAAAAAAAAAAAAAATTTTTTTTTTTTTTTTTACACTGGCTTTACAATTGGTATTTAGATTAATTTTTTTATGAGTTTATCATCGAATTAATCGTGATGTCCAGTTGGTCGGTGACAGGAGTTGAACCCGGATCCTTGGGATGATGAGTCTCGCGTGTTATCCACTGGGCTGCTACTGCTCGTTGGATAGACTACAATTTGATGATCCATATATGTTTTATACAGTGCTATCTGTAACTAATAGTGACGAGACAACTACAAGATATTGGTGAGGTGAAATTTATTTTTTAAGCAGCTCCATCTATAGCTAATAATTACTGGACACCCATTAGATACTGGTGAGTTACATTTATATTTTTATGCAGCGCCACCTGTAACTATTAGCGACGAGATAACCATGAGATATGAGCGAGGTGAATTTTATTTTTTATACAGTTCCATCTGTAACTAATGTTAACTAGACAACCATGAGATACTGATGAGTTGCAGTTATATTTTTATGTAGCGCCACTTGTAACTATTAGCGACAAGATAACTATGAGATACCGATGAGGTAAATTTCAGTTTTTGTACAGCTTCATCTGTAACCAATTTTCGTTGGATAACCATGAGATACTGGTGAGTTCCAGTTACATTTTTATGTAGCGTCGTCTATACTTATTTGAGGTTAGGTTGATTTATTGTTATTTAGTAAGTTGATGCTTATTAAGCTGAGTATAAATTGGTTACAATATTATTTAACCTTCTAAATAATGGATCGTAAAATTTCGTGAGATTAAAAAAAATTTTTTGTTCCACAAAGGTTTTTCTCGCTCCCAGAAAATTTTCATTTTCAGTTCATGATGTAAAATTTTTCCCAGGACAAGTGAAAATTTTCTGCGTCAAGAAATCCTTTTTTTCTGTCTAGAACAATAAGTATTATCTAGATAAAAACCAATAACAAATCAGTAAATTCTTTTTTTTATAGCACCATCCGTAAATAATAAGTAGTGACCAGCCAGGAGTTTACAGTTAGCCATCTTTTGAATTGAAAATTTTGCTATCTATAAATAATCATTTTGAACCAGCTGTGAGGTAATGATTAGTCAGTGTTACATTTCTATAGAGCGCCATTTGTAAATCATAGATAATGGCCAGCTATCAGTTTGTAGTGAGTCGTCTTTTGACTTGAAAACGACGCTATCTATAAATAATTATTTTGAGCTAGCTGTGAGGTAATGATTAGTCAGCGTTAGATTTCTATAAAGTGCCATTTGTAAATCATAGATAATGGCCAGCTATCAGTTTGTAGTGAGTCGTCTTTTGACTTGAAAACGACGCTATCTATAAATAATTATTTTGAGCTAGCTGTGAGGTAATGATTAGTCAGCGTTAGATTTCTATAGAGCGCCATTTGTAAATCATAGATAATGGCCAGCTATCAGTTTATAGTGAGTCGTCTTTTGACTTGAAAACGACGCTATCTATAAATAATTATTTTGAGCTAGCTGTGAGGTAATGATTAGTCAGCGTTAGATTTATATAGAGCGCCATCTGTAAATCATAGATAATGGCCAGCTATCGGCTTGTCGTGAGTCATCTTTTGACTTGAAAACGACGCCATCTATAAATAATTATTTTGAGCTAGCTGTGAGGCACTAGTGAGTCAAGATTTCATTCTTGTACAGCGCCATCTGTAAATAATAAATATTGTTCACTCACGAGATATCGGTGAGCTAAAAATATTCTTGAAACAAAAATTAGCCAACGATGAGCTCGTTATTAGCTAAATCTGCTAGCTAGTAATGCTGAGCTAGTGACTGGCTCTAAACTCATCTTCATTAGCCAGAATTCTACTCGGGTATATATTGTTAACAGTATAAAAAACAATATATGGTGAATATGTGATAAATATATAGCGGCAAAGATATCTATATTGAAAAATATATGTTTTTTACATATATTGGATTATATATTTATCATAATATATTTACTTGTATATAATGTTTTGTATTTTTCTATATATATTATCTCATATAATGCTCAATATATTCTTATCATATATGGATAGTATATATATAATTTATAATATAATATAATAAACTTGATATATATATCCATATATTTTGGCTCATATAATTAGTGGTATATGGTCTCTATATAATTGATTATATATGAAAGAATTTATATGATTAAATATATGGTTCGCGGTATATTGGAATTATATTTTTCCAGTATATTGAAACTTATATTTTTCGCAATATATTGAAAATTTTATTTTTTCAATATACTTTTTCAATTTCTACACAATTCCACAAAAAAAGTCAAATTTATTATTTTTTCTCCTTCTTTTTATTGACCTTATATTTACTGGCAATAACCTAAGAAAAGTAAAAAAAGTGCCATATATTTTACGATATATTGGAAACCATATATTTTGCAATATATTGGAAAACATATATAAAAAATATAAAAAATACTATATATTAATAAATATACTACTTTCAATATAATATATCAATATAAAAAAGATATATTGAAATATATATGTAAAACATACATAAAAAATCATATATTGATGAATATATTGATAATATATTCTAGCAATATATTTTTTTTCAATATATTATCATATATTAATACGGCAAAAATATAAATATTATTTAATATATTGTACAATATATCACATTATAATATTCATATATTCTATCATATATGTTTTCACATATAAAGTTTTTTCATGCGGGCAAGGCTCGATTTAACAAAAATCAAACCATAGGGCCTAGGCTTGAACGTTTTCGAGATCCTGGAACTCGAAAACAGCGGAAAGTTTTAGGGCTGGCCTGCAGGGCCAACCGTTGCCTAGATTTTTTTTTCAGATTTTTTGAAATTGCTCAGGAATGATTTGATGAATTGATCCTAAAATCTAATCAGGTGTAGAACTTAATGATAGACGTCGATTTCTGCTAGAAACATCTCAAGCTAATATTAAGTTATCGCTTTTGGTTCAACAGTTCTATAAGGATAAAGTAAAAAATGCTATTTTTAAGTAACTCAACAAAAATTTCAAACATCCACATCTTCTAAACTATCCGATCGATTTTGCTCATCTTCGAACTTGATCAAGGTAATTTCTCAATTCCCTTATTGGGCAGTCCTAATAGGAAAATCCCCAAGAGATCCTACAAGGGTACCCCTGTTAAAAAAATCTGTCTATCGGTTGACCCTGCGGGCCAGCCCAGAAACTTCCCGCTGTTTTCGAGCTCCTTGAGCTCGAAAACTTTGTCGTGAATACATTTTCGAGCTCTTCGAGCTCGAAAATACTTTTGTATGCCGTTCTTTTCGAAAAAATTGTTCCTTACCATTTTTTCTCCAACGATATCTCTCAAACAAATGAACCGATTTTGATGGTTGAGGTGGCATTCGACGCGGCTTATAAAGCTCTAGAGCCCAGACGATTTTAGGATCAATCCCTCAAGCACATTAAACGTTATAAAAAAAAACATTTTTAAAAAAGTTTTATTTTTGGAATGTCTCTGAACGAGCCCTACCGATCAAGCTCAATTTCTTACAGCTTCAAGATATTGACAAGCCGCGTCGAATGCCACCTCAACCATCATAATCGGTTCATTCGTTCAAGAGAAACCGTTGTCGAAAGAATGAAAAAAAAAAATTTTTTTTATTTTTTCTGAAATATCTCAAAAACGACTCGATAAATCGAATTCAAAATTTAATCAGCTTTAGAAATTGATAAAACGCGTCGATTGCCACCTCAACCGTCTCAATCGGTTTATGAGTTTGAGAGATATCGTTGGAGAAAAAATGGTGAAAAACGTTTTTTTTCGAAAACAACAGCATACAAACGTATTTTCGAGCTCGAAGAGCTCGAAAATGTATTCACAATAATGTTTTCGAGGTTCTTGAGCTCGAAAACAGCGGGAAGTTTTGGGGCTGGCCCGCAGGGTCAACTGACAGACCGATTTTTTTTCCCGGGACGATACAAACGTCTATTAAAATGTTATGAAATTATATAAATTTCTACAGTAATTTTGAAAAATCATACTAGTTTTAATACAATAATGTATAATTACTAGGATGCTCTGTTTGAAACGGACATTTTTTTTTTCGTTCTCCATTAAAAATCTTGTTCTATCCCGGCTAGAATTTCTTCCTGATTTGCCTGAAGTACCATAAGGACCTTATCAGGTTAATGTAAGGTTTGCCTCATTAGGGCAAACCTGACAAGTTCCTTGTCAGGACCTCATCAGGATATCCCTATTCAAAAAAAAAGTTACTTGCCATCGGGTCAACCTGACAAGTTCCTGATCAGGACCTCGTCAGGATATCCTTATTCATAAAAAAGTTATCCCATTCCTTTAAATATTCCATTTACAGGCTAAAAATTATACAAAGTACAAAAGAATATTATATAAAAATCACCTCAATCATTGCAGCACAGATTTTTTACTTCTTCATCAGTTTTTCTTTGACATCATAATAAATATTATATTTACACTTTCAAGATCACATGTGTATGTCAGCGCAGTGGATAGCATCGAGGACTTTGAATCGGAAGGACGCAGGTTCGAGCCCAGCAGTCATCGGGATTTTTTCATCAATAAAAAACATGTTTACTTCCTCTAATTAATGCTCTCAATACGATAGATAACATTCTCGATCAAATTAAAATTCTCTTATTTTTTTTTTGCAATTTAATATTTTTTTAAAAATAATTACTAATAAGGTAATCCTGATAAGGATTTGATGAAGATATCCTGGTAAGGTCCTGATAAGGCAATCCCGATAAGGACCTCATGGGTCTTAAGCGTTACATCCATATCAGGATCCTCGTCAGGATATCCTGATCGGGACCTTATTTAAAATAAGGTTAACCCGATAAGGACCTCGTCAGGCCCATATGAAAAATTCTAGTCGGGTATATATCAAAACATAAAATTACAAATTAATAAATAAAAAAATAAATAAATAAAAAATATACGTCTATCTAGTATTTCTAGATGAAATTATATTTAAATAATTAACAAACAAAAAACTCTTGATTATCTGAACATCAGATTTAGCACAGTGGATAGCGTCCCGGCCTAGTAACCAGAAGGATCTCAGTTCGAACCCCGGTAGCCCCCGAATAATTTTATTCGTTATTTCCTATTAATTCAGTAATTAGTTAATTACACTCAATTGTAATGTCGACAAAAGTGCGATCAAACTGTTTTTTTAATTATATTTATTAATTTAAATGATAATTTTTTAGATAGAGCATTGGGTGAGCCTTAGATTTTTTACTCCCCGAGGTTTGGCCGAGGCTTGATTTTTTGTTTCCCAAGCCTTGGCCGAGGGTTGAAATTTTGTTTCTCAAGGCTTGGAACATGGACATCATTCAAGGTTTGGACCTGTAACGGGGTAAATTGGGTAATTCTATTGACCAAAATCGTGATTTGTCACTGATGGCCACCTACCTTATCTGCTACCCCAATTGAGCATTCGATTAAGTTTTTCGACTTGTCGCCGGGCGCGCTAATTGAAAATACTCTCACACTAGGCCCAATCATAATTGAGTAAGGGAGGAGCTTTCCGATCATTGCCGAAAATAATCGAGCGAAATTAATAAAACTACAAGACAACAAGGGCCTGACGAGGTCCTTATCGGGTTAACCTTATTTTAAATAAGGTCCCGATCAGGATATCCTGACGAGGATCCTGATATGGATGTAACGCTTAAGACCCATGAGGTCCTTATCGGGATTGCCTTATCAGGACCTTACCAGGATATCCTCATCAAATCCTTATCAGGATTACCTTATTAGTAATTATTTTTAAAAAAATATTAAATTGCAAAAAAAAAATAAGAGAATTTTAATTTGATCGAGAATGTTATCTATCGTATTGAGAGCATTAATTAGAGGAAGTAAACATGTTTTTTATTGATGAAAAAATCCCGATGACTGCTGGACTCGAACCTGCGTCCTTCCGATTCAAAGTCCTCGATGCTATCCACTGCGCTGACATACACATGTGATCTTGAAAGTGTAAATATAATATTTATTATGATGTCAAAGAAAAACTGATGAAGAAGTAAAAAATCTGTGCTGCAATGATTGACATGATTTTTATATAATATTCTTTTGTACTTTGTATAATTTTTAGCCTGTAAATGGAATATTTAAAGGAATGGGATAACTTTTTTTTGAATAAGGATATCCTGACGAGGTCCTGATCAGGAACTCGTCAGGTGGATCTGATGGCAAAAAACTATTTTTTGAATAAGGATATCCTGATGAGGTCCTGATCAGGAACTCGTCGAGTTGACCCGATGGCAAATAACTTTTTTTTGAACAGGGATATCCTGATGAGGTCCTGATCAGGAACTCGTCAGGTGGATCTGATGGCAAAAAACTATTTTTTGAATAAGGATATCCTGATGAGGTCCTGATCAGGAACTCGTCGAGTTGACCCGATGGCAAATAACTTTTTTTTGAACAGGGATATCCTGATGAGGTCCTGATCAGGAACTCGTCGGGTTGACCCGATGGCAAATAACTTTTTTTTGAATAGGGATATCCTGATGAGGGCCTGATCAGGAACTCGTTGGGTTGACCCGATGGCAAATAACTTTTTTTTGAATAGGGATATCCTGATGAGGTCCTGATCAGGAACTCGTCGGGTTGACCCGATGGCAAATAACCTTTTTTTGAATAGGGATATCCTGATGAGGTCCTGACAAGGAACTTGTCAGGTTTGCCCTAATAAGGCAAACCTTATATTAACCTGATAAGGTCCTTATGGTACTTCAGGCAAATCAGGAAGAAATTCTAGTCGGGTCACTAATAATAGGATAAATTAATTATAATTAAGTTAAATAAAATTAAATAAAATCAAATAAACAAAATATAAACGTTTAATGTGTCGTAAAGTAAAACGTGTTCAAGTTTTGAGTATTGGATATAGAGTCAGTGAATAAATTGTTAAGCGGTAAAATAAAATAAATCCTAAAACCGGCTTAACAAAATTGTTGGTAAAAGAAAGGTTAACGTCTATAAGAAATTAGTTGTGGTTAATTGATAGTGATTTTAAAGTGTAGTAATTAATTATATGGAAATTAATTTAAATCAGAAAATAGGTATAATGGAATTTTATGTTCTAAAGTGTGTGAGTGTGGATAGTGTACTTAGGAAATTTATGGATGCGTAAATAAGGTTATATCACGTAGAGGGTCCAGGGGACCGCGCGGGAAAATGTTAGCCACGTAGAGGGTCTTGTCGACCGCGTGGAAAATAGAGTTAAGTCGAGTGTGTGTATTATAGTCCAGGGGACTCAGTGTGAGTGTGTGTGTGATATAGTCAAAGGTAGTTGACATTAGGTAATAAAGTTTATAAGATTTAAAAAGGTAATAAGGTTTATAAAATAAAGGTTTAAATAAATATTGTCAAGGTTGAATAAATAAAGGTTAAAATTGTTAATTGTGAAATAAATTAATTAATTGTAAATTATCCTTCCTCTTCCTTCTCTTACAAATCAATTTTACACCGACCCTGATGATCTAAGATCCGGCTCTGGGAGGCCATTATTACTTCCAGTGGCGCCCTTTGTAAGGACGACCAGAGTAGCAGCTTAGCCCTGTTATAGACCAGTGCTCACCCAAAGGTTCAGCAAAGGCTTGACTAAGGCTTGCGCCAAGGCTCGGAACTCTGGCATGACGACCGGCCAATGCCTGGTCCGAGCCTTGTCCAATGGTCCCTTTCTACCAGGGTAGCCAGATGTACCTATGTATAGTTCTATACAAACCATACAAGACCATACATGTTCTATAAATAGCTATGTAAGCCCCCCTATGATTAGTTTTTCACGCTACATATACTCAAATACACGCTCACGCTTGTACACATACAGATACTAACCAATATACACAGCTTTTATTGTGAATATAATTTTAAATCCGAATTTTCATTATGTACATAATTTTAATTCTCGCATTTACATTATGTACATAATTTTAATTCTACCATTTTCATTATGTACATAATTTTAATTCCGACTTTTCATTATGTACATAATTTTAATTCTTGCATTTTTATTATGTACATAATTTTAATTCCGAATTTTTATTATGTACATAATTTTAATTCCAAATTTTTATTATGTACATAATTTTCATTCTACCATTTTCATTATGTACATAATTTTAACTCTACCATTTTCATTATGTACATAATTTTAATTCCGAATTTTCATCATGTACATAATTTTAATTCCGCATTTCCATTATGTACATAATTTTAATTCTCGCATTTTCATTATGTACATAATTTTAATTCTGAATTTTTATTATGTACATAATTTTAATTCTCGCATTTCCATTATGTACATAATTTTAATTCTCGCATTTTCATTATGTACATAATTTTAATTCTGAATTTCCATTATGTACATAATTTTAATTCAGAATGCCTGAATATCTAAAAAATTAATATATTATTAGCTCTCATAACTCAAAATCTTCCAATTATTTTTATAGGATAGTATAGTTTAAATTCAACATATTTTTAGTATGAAGATCATAATTTTAATAGAACTCATTACAATTATGTCAGTACATAATAATATATCATGATTAAAATTATCTAAACACATAATGATAATGTAATTCATTTTTATTATGTGGCACCATAATTTTAAATAATCAAAAATATTTATGTCAGAACATAATTATAAATAACCAGATTATTATTATGTCAGGAGATAATAATTATTTTTAATAAAAATTATGCATGATAATAAAATTAATGTGTCGCATTTCAATTATGCCTCGATTAAAATTATTTCAATTTTTTTATGACAATTTATTTTTTCTCTAATTTATTTGTTAACATTAAATAGTAAAACGGCGTGCCATAAAAATGCTAGAATTAAAATTATGTACATAATGAAAATGCTAGAATTAAAATTATGTATATAATAAAAATTTGAAATTAAAATTATGTACATAATAAAAATTCAGAATTAAAATTATGTACATTATAAAAATTCTAGAATTAAAATTATGTACATAATGAAAATTCGGATTTAAAATTATATTCACAATAAAAGCTGTGTATATGGGTCAGTATCTGTATGTGTACAAGCGTGAGCGTGTATTTGAGTATATGTAGTGTGAAAAACTAATCATAGGGGGGCTTACATGGCTATTTATAGAACATTTATGGTCTTGTATGGTTCGTATAGAACTATACATAGGTACATCTGGGTACCCTGGTAGGAAGGGACCATTGGACAAGGCTCGGACCAGGCATTGGCCGGTCGTCATGCCAGAGTTCCGAGCCTTGGCGCAAGCCTTTGCTGAACCATTGGGTGAGCACTGGTCCAAACCTTGAATGATGTCCATGTTCCAAGACTTGAGAAACAAAATTTCAACCCTCGGCCAAGGCTTGGGAAACAAAAAATCAAGCCTCGGCCAAACCTCGGGGAGTAAAAAATCTAAGGCTCACCCAATGCTCTATCTAAAATATTATCATTTAAATTAATAAATATAATTAAAAAAAAGTTTGATCAGACTTTTGTCGACATTACATTGGAGTGTAATTAACTAATTACTGAATTAATGGGAAATAACGAATAAAATTATTCGGGGGCTACCGGGGTTCGAACTGAGATACTTCTGATTACTAGGCCGGGACGCTATCCACTGTGATAAATCTGATGTTCAGATAATCATGAGTTTTTTGTTTGTTAATTATTTAAATATAATTTAATCTAGAAATATTAGATAGACGTATATTTTTTATTTATTTATTTTTTTATTTATTAATTTGTAATTTTATGATTTGATATAAATAGATAAATTTAGAATAAGATCAAGTAGCACTACTATATTCTTCATTGAAGTTTACCATTTATGTTACCTAAAGTTTTGAACATAGCAATAACTTATTAAATCAAAATTATTGTATATCAATTAATTTTCCTTTTTAGAAAATTTCAACTCTTGATATTAATCGTATACTCGGTGGACCGTTATGCCTTGGTCTTCTCTATATAAAAATACATAGATACATGTAAAGTGGCTAATTTTAATATTAAATAAAAATTTAACCCAGGCTGAGGCATTGGCCAATGGTCAGCTGCCAAGGCTCGGCTTGACAAAAATTAAACTATCGGGCCCAGCCTCGGCCGATCCTTGGGCCACTGGTCACTACCAAAGGCTCAGCTTAGCTTAATGAAACCATTGGACCAAGCCTCGGCCTAGACTTGGGCTAGTGGTTAGCTGCCGAAGCTTGGCAAGTGACAACAGGGCCAGGCTCGGCCTATAGTTAGCCTTGGCGATTCCTACCTGGGTAACTTATGTGATATTTGGACATAAAGAACTCGTATTAAGTTTTGCTGATGAAGTCAAAATATAATTGACGAATCGTTCAAATAATTGATGATTTAATTCTTTTCTTCGAACTCGTCTAAATTCCTGAGATTAAAAATGATTTATTTATATCAATTAATATTTACCATAAGATAGTAACTGTAAATAATTTGTCGTATTAAATTTTGACGTACAGCTGAAATTTTGAATTTTAATCATTTAAAGTTCATCTAACTTTGTAAATATTAATTTTAGAGATTTGATTTATGTTAAATTATTGTAGAAAAATAAATTTCCCACAAAAAATGTTCGATACTATTTTTCCTGTAAGTCAACCGTTTACTAGTTAACATAAAAAAAACACCAATTTGATAGGAAATTAGACTTTCAAAGCTTCCACACGGGCTGTAGAAGAAAGTACCGCTGGGCACATACAGGCTTTTTCAAAGAACATACAATTGTCTTTAACTAAAACTTTGAAACAATAAGATTCATTAATACGGGACTGAGTTTTATTCATTAAAATTAAACAAATCGAGAATTACATGCTTTAAGCATGGAAAAAATTCAACGACGTTGTTCCGGTTCTTAAAATTGATATTAAGAGCTCAATTTTTATCTGGGCGTTATCGGGTTAACCTTATTTTAAATATGGTCCCGATCAGGGTATCCCATATCGGCCGAGAAATAAAAAACTCACGTTTGTTCAGTACTCGAATCACAGACCTTGTGAAGGCCAGCCCACTGCACCCCATGCAGGAGCTGCCATAGTTGAACGAAGGGGCCCTCCTTGGCTCAGCACTGGGGAACCTAGCTTTGGCACGTCTATATTGGCCCATTCTTAGGTCCAATCATTACCCGAGCTTAGGTCAAGACTAGGTTCCCCTGCCTTGATCATTCAATGGCAAGCCAGATTTGGGCCAAGGTAGGATTATCCAAGTTCGGCTATACCTATAGTTTCCCCATCCTTGGGCTAGAATTGGTTAACCCACGTTTTTTGTTGATTATTCAATAAACTCATTATTATGGTTTTTTAAATTAATAATTATTTATTTTTGAATTGAAATAAGTTTTAATCAATAAATATTATAATATTGCGATTAAAATTATTTACAACTAATAATTGAAATATTTTTTAGTTCGTTGTTATTTGCAATCAACAACCGTAATTTTATAATTTTAGTTATAAAAATTAATTTAAGTAAGAAATAACTCATGAATTTTTATAAAAAATGTTATTTTTAATATTGGTGGTAGAGCAAGACAATTCAACTGGGTTCTTGATAAATAATCAATTAAATTTAATAAATTTTATTTTTGAAAATTATGTAATTATAATAAAAATAATACAAAATTATTATTTTTTTTCTTAATCGAAAACATTTATTTAATAGCTCTTTGTATTTCATAAAACCAAGTGGTTGTAGTAGAATGAATAAGTACAACATATAAAAGTTTCAGTTCAACATTTAATAGGTTCGTCCAGTAGCTACCGTTCAAACCTAGCGATCAGAAAGACGGCAGTTCGCGCCCAGAGCCCAGCAGAATTTTCACCGAGTTTTTTCACGTCATTTACCTCACTTAAATAGTTTAAACGTTAATGATCACAAACTCTATTAGGATAATAATAATAAAATTTTTTTTAAATCAAATTTATTTGTTTTGTCGATGCATGGGCCAAGTCTGGCAAGCAAGCATGGACCAGGTCTGGCAAACAAGTATGGCTCAAATCTGGCCACCACGCATGGGCCAGCCTTGGCAATGATGCCTGGGCCAATAGTAACAACCAAGCCTGACACCCTATTATCATCCCAGACTTTTACCAAAGCTGGGCCAAAGCGGGTTTACAAGCATGGGCCAGAGATCGACAGCACTGCGCCAAGCGTGGCCCATATATGGCCCCGTCGTATTTTCCTGTATGGGATCCTGACGAGGATCCTGATATGGATTTAACGCTTAAGACCCACGAGGTCCTTATCGGGATTGCCTTACCAGGATGTCCTCATCCAATCCTTATCAGGATTACCTTATTAGTAATTATTTTAAAAAAATATTAAATTGCAAAAAAAAAATAAGAGAATTTTAATTCGATCGAGAATGTTATCTATCGTATTGAGAGCATTAATTAGAGGAAGTAAACATATTTTTTATTGATGAAAAAATCCCGATGACTGCTAGGCTCAAACCTGCGTCCTTCCGATTCAAAGTCCTCGATGCTATCCACTGCGCTGGCATACACATGTGATTTTGAAAGTGTAAATATAATATTCATTATGATGTCAAAGAATAACTGATGAAGAAGTAAAAAATCCGTGCTGCAATGATTGACGTGATTTTTATATAATATTCTTTTGTACTTTGTTTAATTTTTAGCCTGTAAATGGAATATTTAAAGGGATGAGATAACTTTTTTTTGAATAAGGATATCCTGACGAGGTCCTGATCAGGAACTCGTCAGGTTGACCCGATGGCAAATAACTTTTATTTGAATAGGGATATCCTGATGAGGCCCTGATCAGGAACTTGTCAGGTTGACCCGATGGCAAATAACTTTTTTTTTAAATAGGGATATCCTGATGAGGTCCTGACAAGGAACTTGTCAGGTTTGCTCTAATAAGGCAAGCCTTATATTAACCTGATAAGGTCCTTATGGTACTTTAGGCAAATCAGGAAGAAATTCTAGCCGGGATAGAACAAGATTTTTAATGGAGAACGAAAAAAAAATGTCCGTTTCAAACAGAGCATCCTAGTAATTATACATTATTGTATTAAAACTAGTATGATTTTTCAAAATTATTGTAGAAATTTATATAATTTCATAACATTTTAATAGACGTTTGTATCGTCCGGGGAAAAAAAATCGGTCTGTCAGTTGACCTTGCGGGCCAGCCCCAAGACTTCCCGCTGTTTTCGAGCTCAAGAACCTCGAAAACATTATTGTGAATACATTTTCGAGCTCTTCGAGCTCGAAAATACGTTTGTATGCTGTTGTTTTCGAAAAAAAACGTTTTTCACCATTTTTTCTCCAACGATATCTCTCAAACTAAAAAACCGATTGAGACGGTTGAGGTGGCAATCGACGCGTCTTACCAATTTCTAAAGCTGATCAAATTTTGAATTCGATTTATCGAGTCGTTTTTGAGTTATTTTTTTTGAGTTACTTAAAAATAGCGTTTTTTACTTTATCCTTATAGAACTGTTGAACCAAAAGCGATAACTTAATATTAGCTTGAGATGTTTCTAGCAGAAATCGATGTGTATCATTAAGTTCTACACCTGATTAGATTTTAGGATCAATTCATCAAATCATTCCTGAGCAGTTTCAAAAAATCTAGGCAACGGTTGGTCCTGCAGGCCAGCCCTAAAACTTTCCGCTGTTTTCGAGTTCCAGGATCTCGAAAACGTTCAAGCCTAGGCCCTATGGTTTGATTTTTGTTAGATCGAGCTTTGGCCGCTGACCATTGGCCAATGCCTCAGCCTAGGTTAAATTTTTATTTAATATTAAAATTAGTAACTTTACATGTATCTATATATATGTATATAGAGAAGACCAGGGCAAAACGGTCCACCGAGTATACGATTAATATCAAGAGTTGAAATTTTCTAAAAAGGAAAATTATTTGATATACAATAATTTTCATTTAATTTGTTATTGCTATGTACAAAACTTTAGTTAACATAAATGTTAAAGTTTAATAAACAATATAGTAGAGCTGCTTGATCTTACTCTCAATTCATTCATTTATATCAAATCGTACACTGTAAAAAATTCGCGGAGTGAATGCGGATAAAATCCGGAGTGAATGCGAAGTGAATGAATTTTGAATTATTCACTCCCCTCGGAGTGAAATTCACTCCGGAGGGGAGTTTTAAAAATGTTATTAATAAAATATAACTCCCCTCAATAAAATCGAAGTAAAAATTCGCGTATTACATTATTGATCAGCTGATATGCACACACATACGCACATACATATTTAGGCACACACGCGCACTCGCACACATATGCACGCACACATTTGTACACACGCACACATTCGAACACTCACACGCACATAATTGTACATACACGCCCACATTTGCACACACGCCCACATTTGCACACACACACACACACACACACACATTGTTTCGCAGTTTAATATAAATTAATATAAACTTATTTAAGTATTAAAACTCCGGACCGGAGTGAATTGGGAGTGAAATAAAATCCGCGTCACTCCGAGATTACTCTGCTAAAAAAAAACTCCCAATTCACTCCGCATGCGGAGTGATTTTTTTCAAAACTCCGGAACTCCGAGTGGTGGAGTGAATGCGGAGTAAATTCGGATTTAATTTCACTCCGAATTCACTCTGGATTTTTTACAGTGTAAAATTACAAATTAATAAATATATGTCATTACTCATCAGACAATTTTAACTTCATTATATAAAACTACATTTCACCTCATCTTTATGATCTAATATTTCTGAATTAATTTGTATTTGAATAATTAATAAGCAAAAAAATCAGGATTATCTGAACATCAGATTTAGCACAGTGGATAGCATCCTGGCCTAGTAACCAGAAGGATCTCAGTTTGAACCCCGGTAGCCCCCAAATAATTGTATTCGTTATTTCCCGGTAATTCAGTGATTAGTTAATCACACTCCAATGTAATGTCGATAAAAATCTGATCAAACTTTTTTTTAATTATATTTAATAATTTAAATAATGATATTTTAGATCGAGCATTGGGTGAGCCTTAGATTTTTGCTCCCCGAGGTTTGGCCGAGGCTTGATTTTTTGTTTCCCAAGCCTTGGCCAAGGCTCAATTTTTCGTTTCCCAAGACTCGGCCGAGGCTTGATATTTTAGGTTACCAAGGCTTGGAACATGGCTACCATCCAAGGCTTGAACCATCGCTCGCCCAATGATCAGCCAAGGCTTGACCCAAGCCTTGCGCTAAGCCGAGGAGCATTGGCTGACGACGGACCAAGGCTTGGTCCAAGCTTTGGCCAATGGTTCCTTCCAACCAGGGATATGTTCGACATATAGCCACATATCGGCATAAATAGTCCATCGACAACGAAAAATTTTTTAACAAGTCTACCCATACAGGAAAATACGACGGGGCCAGATATGGGCCACGCTTGGCGCAATGCTGTCGATCTCTGGCCCATGCTTGTAAACCCACTTTGGCCCAGCTTTGGTAAAAGTCTGGGATGATAACAGGGTGCCAGGCTTGGTTGTTACTATTGGCCCAGGCATCATTGCCAAGGCTGGTCCATGCGTGGTGGCCAGATTTGAGCCATACTTGTTTGCCAGACCTGGCCCATGCTTGCTTGCCAGACTTGGCCCATGCATCGACAAAACAAATAAATTTAATTTAAAAAAAATTTTATTATTATCCTTATTCAGTCTTGGCCCAAGCCTGGGTAATCATTGGAATGGCCAAGACTAATTACCCAGTTATGGCCCGGGCATGGGACAGTATAGGTTTGCCAAGATGGGCTTCCCAATAATGTCCCAGGCATGGCCCCGTCGTTCAACTCTGGGGCTTCCTGTATGGGTATACATTGCCATAAAAGAAGCATACATGGACCATGCATGTCTATATGCTGTGAGTTACCATGTACAGAACATATAGGCTCCATAGATACTTCCTACATACCTATATATGCGCTATACATGGACATGTATATCAGTTTTTTTACGGGTATGCATCATGAAAACTAAGAATATTAATATTATGAACATGATAAAAAAGGTAGAATTAAAATTATGTACATATTGAAAATGTATAGAATTAAAATTATGTACATAATAAAAATGGTAGAATTTTCATTATGTACATAATTAAAATTCTAGAATTAAAATTATGTCCATAATAAAAATGGTAGAATTTTCATTATGTACATAATAAAAA